>NW_015633195.1:138594-142347 GCF_001515625.1 Sinocyclocheilus rhinocerous
ATTGTTAGAAAAGATTTCTATTTTAAATAAATGCTCTTCTTTTTAACTTTTTATTCATCAAAGAATCCTGAAATAAAAGTATCACAGTTTCCAAAAAAATATTAAGCAGCACAACAGTTTCCAGCACTGATAATAAATCAGCATATTAGAATGATTTCTGAAGGATCATGAGACACTTTATACTGGAGTAATGATGCTGCTTTGCATCACAGGAATAAATTAGATTTTAATGTATATTGAAATAGAAAAACGTTATTTTACATCAAATTTTTTCCTGTATTTTTTATCAAATAAATGCAGCCTTGATGAGCATAAGAAACAACTGTAAAAAAACATAAAAAATCGTTCTGATCCCAAACCTTTGACCGGTAGTGTATATAAAAACTGGTTTCAACATTGATAATAATTAGAAACATTTCTTATGTTTCTTGAGCACCTAATCAGCATATTATAATGTTTTTTTTTGGAAAGATCACATGACACTGATGACTGGAGTAATGTCTGCTAAAAATTCAGCTTTGCCGTCACAAGAATATATTACATTTGAAAAATTAAAAAGAAAACAGTTATAGTTGTAATATTTCACTGTAATTTTTTTATCAAATAAATGCAACCTTGGTGAACATATGAGACTTTTTCAAAAGCATTTTAAAAATCCTATTACTTTTAACAGACTTTTTAATTCTTATATACTCTATACTTTTTTATTAGACTTTCTTCTTACAGGTTGTTTGCTACAATGGCTGGCAGATAAAGCAAAATGATCAGCCATGTTTCAAATTACTTGATTTAACGTAGAGCACATTATGATATTATAACTTACCGTAATAAATATGCCTTAATACAGAGAGTGTGACGTGATAACCGACTCAGATGAAGACGACACCATCTACCGTGTTGTCACCCCCTCTGTGACTAAAAGAGGCAAAGTCCAGGACTTCATCCTCCTGGCCTCCAGGAGGCGCCCTTGTGATTCTGGGTAAACCTTAAACTCCTACAGAATCTCTATATTGTGTCTTTCCAAAGGGCAAAATAACACGTTATTACATCTTTGTCACTTTTAGAGACCCTTATTTGATTGCCTTGCGTTCTGTGACCCTGCCTGCGTACCCTCCCACTGAAGACTACAACAGAGGAGAGGTGCTCTGTGCTGGGTTCAGTATCTGGGAAGAGGAAAACACTTTCACTAAGGTAATAAATACACAGAAAGCCTAATGGACACTTATACTGAATGAGCAAATGAGTCAAAGTTCAAGAATTAACACGGCTTTAAACGTAGCAATCTCTTTAACTTAAATAATGTGCATGTACATTAGCCAATAACACCGTTTATAACTCATGTTTAGAAACTGCTTAGAGTGGTTCCTGGTGCTGTCATGTAGGTGTTAAAGTACTGAAGGTTAAGTGCGTTGGCTTACATGCTTATGTATGCATTTCTCTCAGATTTCTTACTACAACCAGGCCACTCCTGGCGTGCTGCCCTATATCTCCACTGACATCGCTGGGCTTTCCTCCAGTTTCTACTGCACCTTTGCCTCATGTAGCGCTTTCCTGGAGGAGAATAAAGAGAGTCTGGCTTCCCTGCCCACCTCCACCCTATGAGAAAGCTGAATTCAACATTCTATGTTCTTCAGAAATTGATTTCGTTTCTAAAAAAAAAAAGATTAGGGTCAAGATATATAGGGTTGACAGATATTCACATTTGAGTTTAGTATAAAAGATCATGAACTTTAGGTACGTAAAACTCTTATTTTCCATACACTCTCAGAAAATAAAGGCACAAAACTGTCACTGGTACCCGAAGATACAAAAGCTAAAAGGTACATCTTTGTACCAAATTTACCTCTAAATGGTACATATTAGTACCTTAAACGTACATATTAGTACTTCAAAAGTACATATTAGTACATAAAGTGTACATATTAGTACATTTTGAAGGTTTATTGCTCCAGTGACAGTTTTATACCTTTTTGAATTTAGAAAAAGGCATTAGCATCAGTTATCAGGGGAGTCTTTTTTTGTTGTTGTATGTAATACAAAAAAATATGTAATATATAAATATATAGAGAATTGTTTTGTTATGTAGCCTTGATGAATATTAATATTATAATTTAAAAAAAAGATAATTATTCTCTTTTTTTAGATATTTCACCTTTTAGACTTTAAGCTAGAATTTAGGGTCATGTGCAATAATGTAAAATTCTCTACAGATGCCACTTCCAGAAGTCTAAGCTAGCGTACTGCACTGTTGTCGTTCTCAATGACTCAAAGTACTCAAAATAAAATGAATAAACTTCAAACAGGTGGCAAGGTCGATATGTGGTACTTCCTGGGACATACGCAATCACGTTTGCATAGATTTTCAGTCTAGTTAGTGACGGATGTTAGAGTCTAGCTTTTCATGTCAGGCCAGAACAATGCATTGAATTTCACACTGCTGATACGCTGAACAGGACTTTTTTTTAATAAATACTTAAATACACAGAAAGCCTAATGGACACTTATACTGAATGAGCAAATGAGTCAAAGTTCAAGAATTAACACGGCTTTAAACGTAGCAATCTCTTTAACTTAAATAATGTGCATGTACATTAGCCAATAACACCGTTTATAACTCATGTTTAGAAACTGCTTAGAGTGGTTCCTGGTGCTGTCATGTAGGTGTTAAAGTACTGAAGGTTAAGTGCGTTGGCTTACATGCTTATGTATGCATTTCTCTCAGATTTCTTACTACAACCAGGCCACTCCTGGCGTGCTGCCCTATATCTCCACTGACATCGCTGGGCTTTCCTCCAGTTTCTACTGCACCTTTGCCTCATGTAGCGCTTTCCTGGAGGAGAATAAAGAGAGTCTGGCTTCCCTGCCCACCTCCACCCTATGAGAAAGCTGAATTCAACATTCCATGTTCTTCAGAAATTGATTTCGTTTCTAAAAAAAAAAAGATTAGGGTCAAGATATATAGGGTTGACAGATATTCACATTTGAGTTTAGTATAAAAGATCATGAACTTTAGGTACGTAAAACTCTTATTTTCCATACACTCTCAGAAAATAAAGGCACAAAACTGTCACTGGTACCCGAAGATACAAAAGCTAAAAGGTACATCTTTGTACCAAATTTACCTCTAAATGGTACATATTAGTACCTTAAACGTACATATTAGTACTTCAAAAGTACATATTAGTACATAAAGTGTACATATTAGTACATTTTGAAGGTTTATTGCTCCAGTGACAGTTTTATACCTTTTTGAATTTAGAAAAAGGCATTAGCATCAGTTATCAGGGGAGTCTTTTTTTGTTGTTGTATGTAATACAAAAAAATATGTAATATATAAATATATAGAGAATTGTTTTGTTATGTAGCCTTGATGAATATTAATATTATAATTTAAAAAAAAGATAATTATTCTCTTTTTTTAGATATTTCACCTTTTAGACTTTAAGCTAGAATTTAGGGTCATGTGCAATAATGTAAAATTCTCTACAGATGCCACTTCCAGAAGTCTAAGCTAGCGTACTGCACTGTTGTCGTTCTCAATGACTCAAAGTACTCAAAATAAAATGAATAAACTTCAAACAGGTGGCAAGGTCGATATGTGGTACTTCCTGGGACATACGCAATCACGTTTGCATAGATTTTCAGTCTAGTTAGTGACGGATGTTAGAGTCTAGCTTTTCATGTCAGGCCAGAACAATGCATTGAATTTCACACTGCTGATACGCTGAACAGGACTTTTTTTTAATAAATACT
>NW_015633195.1:143115-203051 GCF_001515625.1 Sinocyclocheilus rhinocerous
TCCATGTCTTGGCAGATGTACCTCAGTTACAATAATGTTTCGGCACTGAAGATGTTGGCTGCCCGGACTAACTGGGTCTTAACCTCAGAGAAGAACAAGGTGGATAAGTTTTGTACACTTAAATTTTCCATTTTGTCTTTTTGAGATTACATGGGTGACTTGAGCAGTCAAAAATGTTGTAGATGCTTGAGGGAAATTAATGAGCTGAAACATTGTGCCCAGGTGAGTTTATACACACTGGAGGAGAACCAGATGTTGTGCTTTAAGGTGGAGACTCATGTGGCTGTGGCGGCCGAGCAGGTGTTTCTGTTACTGTCTGATCTAAGGCGAAGGAAGGCATGGGACCACCACTACCAGTATGTCAAATGCATTTTATATAACAAAAAAAGAAAATATTGAATTTTATAAGCGACAGACATTTAACAGCCATTTTTTAAAATGAAAATATAAAGTTTGGAGTTCTATTAATCCTAAAAATGTATCACAATGTCCACAAAAATATGAAAAAGTATATAAAAAGTAGTACACCTGTTTTCAACATTGATAATAATTAGAAACATTGTATGTTTCTTTAGCACCTAATAAGCATATTATAATGTTTTTTGTTTGTTTGTTTTTTGTTAAGATCATGTGACACTGAAGACTGGAGTAAATTCAGCTTTGCCATCACAAGAATTTATTACATTTAAAAAATAGTTGTAATATTTAAAAATATTGCTGTTGTACTGTATTTTTTATCAAATAAATGCAACCTTGGTGAACATGAGACTCAAAAACATTAAATCCTATTACTTTTAACAGAGTTTTTTAATTAATAAAAAAAACATTAAAATCTATAAATGAACACTTTTTGCTGCAATGTAAATTTAAATGAAATGTTATTTTTACAAGTGTCTTTGCTGTTTGTTACAATGGCTGGCAGATAAAATGATCAGCCACAGTTTCAAATTACTTGATTTAACGTAGAACGCATTATGATATTATAATTAACCATAATAAATATGCCTTAATACAGAGAGTGTGACGTGATAACCGACTCAGATGAAGACGACTCTGTGACTAAAAGAGGCAAAGTCCAGGACTTCATCCTCCTGGCCTCCAGGAGGCGCCCTTGTGATTCTGGGTAAACCTTAAACTCCTACAGAATCTCTATATTGTGTCTTTCCAAAGGGCAAAATAACACGTTATTACATCTTTGTCACTTTTAGAGACCCTTATTTGATTGCCTTGCGTTCTGTGACCCTGCCTGCGTACCCTCCCACTGAAGACTACAACAGAGGAGAGGTGCTCTGTGCTGGGTTCAGTATCTGGGAAGAGGAAAACACTTTCACTAAGGTAATAAATACACAGAAAGCCTAATGGACACTTATACTGAATGAGCAAATGAGTCAAAGTTCAAGAATTAACACGGCTTTAAACGTAGCAATCTCTTTAACTTAAATAATGTGCATGTACATTAGCCAATAACACCGTTTATAACTCATGTTTAGAAACTGCTTAGAGTGGTTCCTGGTGCTGTCATGTAGGTGTTAAAGTACTGAAGGTTAAGTGCGTTGGCTTACATGCTTATGTATGCATTTCTCTCAGATTTCTTACTACAACCAGGCCACTCCTGGCGTGCTGCCCTATATCTCCACTGACATCGCTGGGCTTTCCTCCAGTTTCTACTGCACCTTTGCCTCATGTAGCGCTTTCCTGGAGGAGAATAAAGAGAGTCTGGCTTCCCTGCCCACCTCCACCCTATGAGAAAGCTGAATTCAACATTCTATGTTCTTCAGAAATTGATTTCGTTTCTAAAAAAAAAAAGATTAGGGTCAAGATATATAGGGTTGACACAGATATTCACATTTGAGTTTAGTATAAAAGATCATGAACTTTAGGTACGTAAAACTCTTATTTTCCATACACTCTCAGAAAATAAAGGCACAAAACTGTCACTGGTACCCGAAGATACAAAAGCTAAAAGGTACATCTTTGTACCAAATTTACCTCTAAATGGTACATATTAGTACCTTAAACGTACATATTAGTACTTCAAAAGTACATATTAGTACATAAAGTGTACATATTAGTACATTTTGAAGGTTTATTGCTCCAGTGACAGTTTTATACCTTTTTGAATTTAGAAAAAGGCATTAGCATCAGTTATCAGGGGAGTCTTTTTTTGTTGTTGTATGTAATACAAAAAAATATGTAATATATAAATATATAGAGAATTGTTTTGTTATGTAGCCTTGATGAATAGTAATATTATAATTTAAAAAAAAGATAATTATTCTCTTTTTTTAGATATTTCACCTTTTAGACTTTAAGCTAGAATTTAGGGTCATGTGCAATAATGTAAAATTCTCTACAGATGCCACTTCCAGAAGTCTAAGCTAGCGTACTGCACTGTTGTCGTTCTCAATGACTCAAAGTACTCAAAATAAAATGAATAAACTTCAAACAGGTGGCAAGGTCGATATGTGGTACTTCCTGGGACATACGCAATCACGTTTGCATAGATTTTCAGTCTAGTTAGTGACGGATGTTAGAGTCTAGCTTTTCATGTCAGGCCAGAACAATGCATTGAATTTCACACTGCTGATACGCTGAACAGGACTTTTTTTTAATAAATACTGTTACATGTAGAAATTTAGTGTAGTTCATCTCTATTTATTGTCAAGCTAAACTTTCCTTGGCATTTAAAGATCCTCCTGTTACACTACGACTGTTGAGAACTATAGCAAAAAGTAATATATATATATTTTATTTTGCACTGCAATGATTTGAATCTGTTCTCCTGTTAATCTTTCTTAAGTGCTTATTTAAAGAGTGTAATAATGACCCAGTTAATGTGGAATTATTTGTTATGTAAAGTTGGTGGCTTAATACTAGTTCCTTAATACTTGTGCATGACGGACGGGGGTGGTTGTGTATTACTGGGAGTATTTTTGGATTCCTGTTATGTAATATTTTGGATTTTGAAAAGAGGAGCAGATCCTAATGTCTATAATGTAATCTCTGCAGACATCTTCTGGTAAGTACTTTATTATATTATACTATTCTGTACTATAGTGCAGTAAATCTGCTTTTGAAGCTACTGTACACAAAGGGTTCTAACTAACCAATATGTAAATGTCATATTAAACTGAGAGTTTAATCAAAAGCAATCATGCATTTATTGCTGGTTACCACGTTTCCATGTGTTGTATCTGAGCACTGCCCTCGCTAGAGAGTTGTGCTGTTGGCTGAAACTGCAAACCATCTCTTGCTCCTGGATCCTCATCCTCTTCTCTTCCAAAAACTGGGCATGTTTCTGACGCGTATGATGGATGTCCTGCTCCAGCTTGGCTCTCTGTAGAATGAGCGTTTTTTCCATATTCACCCTTTCCCGTTCCTGCCGCAGATGCACTTCTGTTCTGCGAGCCTCTCTAAAGATGTCTCGATGACCCTTGGCTACTTCACGGTCAATGTGGCGCTCAGTTACCTTCTCTGCAAGGTGTCTCTGCATTCTGGCTTTCTCAAATGCTTGGTGGGCTCTTTCAATGACTGAAGGGGGTGAGGCTGATTTTGTCATGGCAACAACCAATCATACGCTGCCCTGAAGTAATGGCAGGTGACTGCGACCGAGTGTGAAAATGGCTGATGGCCTCACGGATGTCCTGTCCTGCAGCTTTATGGGACCACAACATGTCACTCAATGGCTCACTCTGGTGGACCAAAGCTTTTAGTCCCAAAACACGAAAGGTTCCGTCTTCAATTTCTTCATTACAGGGACCAACAGTCACACTGATATCTAGACAAGCAAAACAGAAGCATTCAGTGAATCAAATCGGTCTCTTGGAGAGCTAACTAAAGCTAAAACTTCTGTTGTACCTTGGTCAAAAATGTTTAGATGGGCTTCAGATTTCAGACGAGGGGTGTTGCATGGTGCTTTTATGTGTTGTTGATTGTCATCTGATTTAACATTTGCAGCATCCTGTAAAACCAAATGCATGACTAATAAAGAGTCTACATTTAGATACACAAAAAATAATTCAATGCACCTGTTACCACAAATGCATTGTTGCAAGTAAAAAAAAAATCTTATTCATTTATTTAATTAAACTTTTTAAGATGAGTTTTGTTGACATAATAATGTTGATCATTACATTAACTTAATATTGTGTGTAAAGTAAACTTAAATTTCTGTGTTGATTGATTTTTTCAATTCAATACTTAAACTTTCTATCCATCAAAGAATCCTGAAAAAAGCAGCATTGTTTTCAACAATGATAATAAGAAATGTTTCTTAAACACCAAATCAGCATATTTAGAATAATTTCTGAAGGATCATGTGACACTGTAGACTGGAGTAATGATGCTGAAAATTCAGCTTTGCCATCACACATATTAAAATATATTAAGATATACAAAAGTTATTTTAAATTGTAATAATTTTTCACAATATTATTGTTTTGCTGTGTTTGTGATCCAATAAATGGTCAAATAAAACATTTAAAAAAGTTAATGAGCCCAAACTTTTGAATGGTAGTGTACATCAGTCAAATATAGTACATACTTGTTCAGGGTGGTCATCTGTGTCCTCTTTCATGGTTTTCTGAGACTGGGATTGTACCTGGTCATTTTCTGTCCTCAAAGGCATGGAAATGAATGGTTTCCCAGACGTTATCTGTTTCTTTGTACTGCAAAGCCTGACAATGAAGAATTCCTCTTAAAACCAGTTTCTCAACCCACTGAACAAAAATCCCAAATAATATCTTCATGATTGTTTTGTACTTTATAGTGAACAAAATAAGCATATAAAAACATTGCATAGCAAATATCAAGATGAATATAAAAATGCGGCATATTTACCCAAGACTTTTTCTAATTAAATGGCCTCGAATCCAGCGCTGTATAATAAGTGTAGGGGAATAAAAGGCCTGAATCCTGTTTATCTCAGAGATTATGTTATATGTCGCTTTCATCTCAGTCTCAAATGAATCCTGAGGAAGAAGAAAACATCAAAATATGTTTTTTTTTGCACATAACAGTAAACACAACAAACAAAGAAGACCAGGATAAATAATGAGCACTAACCGACTTTGTAGATGGGTACAAACTGACACAAAAATGTTGTTTCATGGCTTTGAATCGAAAGGGAAGAGACCAGTTTTGAATGATTTCCTCATCAGAGATAACAAAGTTGTCCAAGGCCTTCAGTGACCATATGTTGTTGACCAGACAGTGCCTGTAGCTCTTCTTTAAACTGAGCGGGGTGTCATAGAGAGTTAAAGCAGTCAGGTTTAAACAGCCCAACAGGCCTTTAATATTGTTCCAGGTTGACATGTTGTTGTCGTGTAGATATAGAAGTTGCAATTCTTTCAGATGACTCCAACATAAAGCATCAGGGAGCTGAACGATCTGAGCAGAAAGATGATTGTTAGTGATTTGTTCTCCTTAAAGTGAATCAAATATTCAGGGAAGCAAATTAAATAAATACCTGATTTCCTTTCAGATCTAACTTCACCAAGTGAGTACATTCCATCAGAGCTTCGATCCTGGTCAGAAAGTTGTCAGCCAAGATACAAATTCGCAGTGCTCTGCAAGATCCAATCTGATCCAGACTCTTTAAAAGCAAACTGCTCAATCTGACCATCAACATGTCCTCCAGATCTTTCTCACCCTCTGATGTCCAGTAGCCATGATCCAGTATCAGAGACTGAGAGCAGTTTACCAAATAGGCCCAGTATCCTTCCAGGGAATCCATTTTTATATCTTTGTGAAATGTATCTCTTCCATTTTCTGAAAGGAAACATTTTTCATATCACAAAAACATCCTGAGGCAGAATGATTATCAACACTACATGATTATTATAGTATTATTCCTAAAACATATGTGGACATATTTGCATGTTTCACTAAATTTAATCTGTTCAAATTCTCAATCTGCTCTTGAGTTTGTTCTTACCATGGTTTTGTGCCTGGCTCTCTTTTGTTGGCCGAATGATTCCAAGATAAAAGTTGCTATGACAACATCGTTTGGAAATACAAGAAGCTTCTCCTAACATTTTCTTGAAAACCATTCACACCACATTACAAATAAAACGGATATAGTTTTTTTTCGGGAGGTTGAATATTATAAGTAATTAATTCAGTTTAACGTAAATTAATTGATGGAGGCAGAGCGAGCAATCGAATACGGACGTCAGAGTTTGTTTGCCACGTGACTGGAACCCGGAAGTGCCAATGTAAACTAGTTACGGGACATATTCTGTAATCGAAGGGTTTTAAGTGACTTTTTGAAAACGGCAAATAGCTGATCATTGTCGCACATAGTTCCGCACATGATGTCCTTTTGTTGATTCATATTTGTCGTTTAATTTTTTTTTTCAGATTTTCTTGTAGTGATTTAGACAGATAGAGGACCTGCTGGTTCTCATAATGGCAGAGAGCTTAAACATCCATCTGCAAAAATCCACCAAGGAGAAACTTGACAAATTCAAACAAATGAGAGGTAACGTTTAAATCTTTAAACTTTTCTATTTAAAATATACAACTGTTCGACTTGTATTGACTTTTTTGTTGCTGAGAATATTCACTTGTGTGACATTGTTTGTTGCTCATGAGGGTTTTCTATAACTATAACAAGAGAAACAGATATTCATTTCCCATCCACAGGTAAAGAAGTTCAGTCTGATGAATTCTGGGATCTTGTGGTCATTACTGCAGTGGATGAGGACCAGAAGTCTGCTTATGAAATTCAGATCACTGAGAAACTGGAGAGGAAAGAACTGCCACTTAGCATCAATTATCATGTCTTTGCAGATCCTCCAGGATGCAAGATTGGTAAGATATACAAAAATATGTTTTAAAAACTGTATTTCATGTACATTTTTAAGAACTGTTTCTTCATCTGACCATACAGGTAATGGTGGATCCACTTTACATTCACTACAGTGTCTACATGATAAATATGGCAAGTCATTGTCAGGATTTAAAGTCATCCTTATTCATGCAGGTACTATTTTAATCTATATAATATTCATCAAACCTCATTCATGCATTTTGTTGATTGTTAATGAACCTTAATGTACCATTCTAAAGTTTGGGGTCGGTAAGATTTTTACATGTTTTTGAAAAAAATCTCTTATGCTTGCCAAGGCTGCATTTATTTGATCAGAAAAAATAAAAAATAAAAATACAGTAAAAAAACAAAAAACAAAACAGTGACACATTATTCCATTTCAAAATAATTATTTTTTGTTTGGATATATTTTAGAATGTAATGTAAATGTAATTTATTCCTGTGATGTCAAAGATCAATTTTCAAAAAATAAAAAATAAAAATACAGTAAAAAAACAAAAAACAAAACAGTGACACATTATTACATTTCAAAATAATTATTTTTTGTTTGGATATATTTTAGAATGTAATGTAAATGTAATTTATTCCTGTGATGTCAAAGATAAATTTTCAGCATCATTACTCCAGTCTTCAGTGTCACATGATTCTTCAGAAATCATTATAATATGCTGATTTTTTTTTTTACTAATTATCAATGTATGAAGACAGTTATGCTGCTTAATATTTTTGTGGAAACCTTTCTTTTCGGGAATCTGTGATGAATAGAAAGTTACAAAGAACAGCATTTATTTGAAATAGAAATCTTGGATATTTTGATTTGTGCACTTTTATTAAAATGTACTTATTTATCTATGCATTTTGTTACATATGCAGGAGGATTCAGTCAGCGTTTGCCCAATGCCAGTGCCCTGGGTAAATTACTCACAGCTTTGCCCCTGGGAAACCCTTTATATCAAATGCTGGAGCTCAAGCTTGCAATGTATGTGGATTTCCCCTCACACATGAAGCCGGGAATGCTGGTTACCTGTGCTGATGATATTGAGCTCTACAGTGTTCCTGCCCAAGAGAACGTGGTGTTTGATAAGTCAGGTTTTACTGCCTTAGCACACCCCTCCCCTCTCTCTATTGGTACCACTCATGGAGTTTTTGTTCTAGAACCAGCAGAGACGCCCAGAATTTGTGACATGGAATACAGAACTTGCTCTCAATTTCTGCACAAACCAAGCATCGAAAAGATGTTCAAATGCAATGCCGTATGCAAGAGGGAAGGAAAGGAGTTTGTTTACACTGACAGCACTTACTACTTTGATTATGGGACTTCTATGACCCTACTAACCTTGTTCAGTGAAATCAGCCCTCTGACATGTGAAATCGATGCTTATGGAGACTTTCTTCACGCCCTGGGGCAAAGAGCTACTGTGGATTACACAGAAAACACTGCCAACGTCACAAAGAAGGAAAACGGTCTCGTTGAGATTCGCAGAAAGATTTTCCATCGTCTCAAAGGCACGGCACTCAACGTCATCCTGTTGAACATCTCAAAGTTTTATCATGTCGGCACCACAGAGGAATACTTGTTCCACTTCACCGCTGACCCCTGTCTCAGAGCAGAACTCGGCCTGCTCTCTGCTGCCTTCAGTGTGTGCGACTTGGAGCCATCGGAGAAAACTAGAGTTTGCGTGACACACAGCATCCTGCATCCCAGTGTGACTGTATCCCAGGGCAGTGTTGTGGAATACTCCAGATTGGATGCTAGAGTTAAAGTCGGAAGTAGATCTATCATCAGCGGCTGCTGGATTGGCACGGATCTGTCAGTGCCAAGTGACACCTTCATACATTCTTTGGCTGTAAACCTGGATGGAAAAACGGGTTTTGTGACTGTGGTTTTTGGTGTTCGAGATGATCTAAAGAAAAGTGTATCCAGTCCTGCTCATATGAAAGCATTGAGCTTGTTTGAGGTTAATCTGGAGGACTGTGTTGGGCTCTGGGGTTTGTTTCCAGAGAAGGTCAGGTTCTCAGGAGACACAACTATGTGTAGTTTGTGGAACGCCTGCATTTTCCCAGTGTGCTCCAATTTAAAGGATTCATTCGTGATGTCACTGGGGATGCTGAAGGCACTGGATAGTGGAACCAATTTCACACTACTAAAAAATGCCACACTAACCTCTTTACAAGAAACTCTGCAGAACAAGAACCTAGAAGAAATGTTGAAATTTAGGAAAAAACTGTATGAAGACATTCTCAGGGTGAATTTAAGTAATTCGGTCTGAGCATGTGTGTGTAAATGATCAATAGTTTCATTGCATATACTGCCCGGCAAAGCGCAGTAAGTATGAGACAGTGCCTTCAAAGTTGTTTTTACTAAATTGATTTGATATCAGTTTTCACACACTGTTTTCTCTAAATCTGAGCTTAGTTAAATCAAAACGTATGTCACAGGAGATATAGTCCTGATTTTAGTCATAACTCAGTTTTGACAAAAGATTACTGCTTTTTGCCTTGTAGGGCAGTATAGCCATGTGACGAAAATCGTAAATTGCCCATAACAGACACTACAGAAATACCAAGATGGTGCACTCACGTTACTATGAATGGGAGAAAGGGCAACACGCAATATGGCAAAATAAGTCCCGCCTTCTGAATAAAAGAGCCGATTGCCAGTTAGTAAAGTCAACATGTCACTGTAGGTGCCTTTATAGCTCTGGTTGTCATAGAAACACATGCGCGTTGGCTGGGCCAGTCTGGGATATAAGCTTTTTTTTCTCGCTATTTGAGCATAAGATACAACTTTTACGGGATAGTTCATGTCAGATTTTGTTGATGAATTGAAATGTTTAAATGTGCTGCCCTTAGGAGTTACAAATATGGCTGCTGAGTAAAAATGGGACTTTGCATGTGATAACATATTCTATTTTGTTATGTATGCCAATTAGTATTTGTATGCCTATACTATAGTATTATTCTGTAACACTAGTTCTCTTAACTGTTGTATCAAACCTAGTCAATTCAATGTTTTGTTTATTTTATTAAATTTGTGTTGGATCAGTTTAATTTTGTGTGTGCAGATTTATTCCTTCTTCTATGTTTTACTAATTTATCTTGGAGCGTCTTCACAAAACACCAATCAAGGCATGATGAAGTCCAAAGTATATCATGTGCGTAACCTCAAAAGGAGAGAGAGGAAAAGCCCTCAAACTTTCTAAAGAGAAAAAAAAATCATATTCATCCATTTTAAACTTTGGTATTTGTTCCTCATGTTTTGTGGAAATTGTGATACATTTTGTCAGGATTTTCTGATTAATATAAAGTTTATTTAATTTTTTTTTATTATTATTTTTTTTTTTTTTTACATTTTACTGTCAATGGAATGCATCCTTGCCGAAAAGAATTAACTTCTTTCAAAAACTTCTTAAACAAACAAACAAAATCTGACTGACCCCAAACTTTGAATGGTAGTGCATTTCTTTTAGAGAACACAGAATCATCTATTTTAGACACATCCAAGTTCAGAGAGAAAAAGATAGAGAAATACAGTTGAGTCTTGATGCAGCTGTTGTCTGAAGAGAGAAATCGACCGTGGCTTCACCCTGTAATAGGTACAGATCCTCAGAGAGGTCAGCTGTCATTGTTGTCACATGTTCCACACTGAGGCTGATGTATTTTTAGCAGGGGCTGTGATTCCTTATCGGACTCTTCCCTATTGTGCCAAACAAAGCATTGTGTTACCACTGCATGAGACTTTCCCTCCAGCTAACCGTGTACAAAAGTTTAAACCAACCAGTCTGATGGGGAATTATAAATCAAGACCCACTCAAACCTGTACAGGTAAACATTGAGCTTCTTCAGTTGGCTGTTTGATTCATTCGGTTCATTGGTTCGGTTGATGTTAATATAAATAGATTAAGACTACAATATTTTCAGTCTTCCAATCCTTGTTGACATATACATTCTTTAATGACAGTGAGTAATGATTGTTCTGTATGTAAAATCGGATTATTGTGTCCATGTTGTGGTATTGATTCAATGTCGTTTTGCTTTAGATGAGTGGAAAAAGAAAGTGAGTGAGTCATATGCTGTTATAATTGAGAGACTGGAGGAAGACTTGAAAATTAAGGAGGAGGAGTTCAAAGAACTCAAGCATGTTTTCAGGTGAGACTGATTGGAACTAAGAGTTTTATTAGCCTCTTTTGTAGTGTACTATTATTAGTGTTTACAAATGTGGACTTCTATGTTAATAACACTACTGAGGAAAGTGAATGTGGAAATCTGTTTTATGTTTTTTTTATACAGCTCAGATGAAGCATTCAATAAAGTGAATCTGAATTATCGCACAGAGGGTGGACTGTCCCTGCTGCATCTCTGCTGCGTATGTGGAGGTAGATCTAAAACATGTTAAACGTTATCTGCTATAATGCAATGATATGTTAATTTTGAACATTGTATATGATTAATTCCAATGTACTTATGTTGAGTCACTATCATTTCACTTTGAAATGATATTTAACTTACTTTGTGGGAGCGAATTTCCCCCTTTTGATTGGCTTGATTCATTACCTTCAGTTGTTATGGTACTTTCATATAATTGAAGCTGTTTTCTTTTTTTGCTGCCAGGGAATAAAGCTCACATCAGGACCCTCATGCTGAAAGGTCTGCGTCCATCCAGACTTACCCGGAATGGATTCACTGCATTGCACCTGGCTGCATTCAAAGTCAGTCAAGGGTTAATAATCCCAAATACTGGAATCAATGATGTTAAAATAGTTTATGATGTATTTCAACAACAATATTGATGTGATAAGTGGTTATTTTTGTTTCTGTGATGTAGGGTAATGCTGAACTGGTCACTGCGCTGCTGCATGGTGGAGCAGATATCCAGCAGGTGGGGTACGGAGCCCTCACGGCACTACATATAGCTACTGTGGCCGCCCATCTTGAGGTGCGTGTTGGACCTGAAGATAAAGTATTTAAACCAGGTCATTCAGAAATTGTGATGGACTTCATATGAGCACATTTGAAAGACATATTCAAAAGGTTTTCCCTACTTTTCTTCAAGGTTGTTGATATTCTCTTGCAACACGGGGCATATGTTAACGTCCAAGATGCAGTGTTCTTCACCCCTCTGCACATTGCAGCTTACTTTGGCCATGAGCAGGTCAGTCTTTACTTCATATCATAAATTTCCAGGACTTCATAACAGCTTTTCTTGTGGAACAGGTATGCAAGCTCCTGATGAAATTTGAGGCTGATGTCAATGCAAGTGGAGAGGTAGGGGACAGACCGCTTCACCTGGCTGCAGCTAAAGGCTATCTGGGCATTGTCAAACTGCTGATGGGTGATGGCAGCAAAACTGATGGTGAGAGTTTTACTGTATCAGTATATCGACGTTTAACTCTTTCCTCGCCAGCATTTTTGGAAAAAAGTTGCCAGCCACCGCCAGCGATTTTGATGATTTTCAGTCAAATTGGATGGCCTCCAGTATATTTTGCTGTATGAATATTTGAATATGCAATACACCAAAATAAAGATCAGACCCTCTACTTTTACTCCATTTTATTCTATCTGTTTATGCTGGGTACACACCACAAGATAATCGGGCTGATTTTGGGCCGATTTCTCCCCTTCCGACAATCCTAGGTAATGTCCCGATTATCTTGGTGGTTCTAAAGATTATCCTATCAGATTTTCCTGTGGTGTGAGGTGTGTTAAGAGCGACTAAATCTGCTCGGAAGAACGTCAGAGGCGCCCCGATCGCAAATCGTAAATATTCAACATGATCAGATCAGAAATCCTGATGTGTGGGGGGAACATCACGGCACACCACACACTATAGGAGCAAAACGGTTAAATCTAGGATTTTTTGTCCTCATGTTTGTGGTCTCTCACATTTTGAAGATCTTATAAGATTTTAAAAATCTTTTAGTGTGTACCCAGAACGTCAGAGGCGCCCCGATCGCAAATCGTAAATATTCAACATGATCAGATCAGAAATCCTGATGTGTGGGGGGAACATCACGGCACACCACACACTATAGGAGCAAAACGGTTAAATCTAGGATTTTTTGTCCTCATGTTTGTGGTCTCTCACATTTTGAAGATCTTATAAGATTTTAAAAATCTTTTAGTATGTACCCAGCATTATCTGAACAGATTTGGAGAAATTTAGCATTACATCTCTTGCTCACCAATTGGTCCTCTGCAGTGAATGGGTGCCGTCAGAATGAGAACACATCACAATAATCCACAAGCAATCCACACGACTACAGCCCCCATCAGTTAATGCCTTGTGAAGTGAAAAACTGCATGTTTGTAATAAACAAATCCATAATTTGAAGGTTTTTAACTTTAAACCATTGCTTCTGGTTTAAAAAATGAGTCCTCTATTGAAAGTATTTATACATTTCTTAAAAAGAAATACTAAATCTGTTCTGATGTAGAAACAATCTTATCTACATCTTTGATATGGCCTGAGGGTAAGTACATTTTCAACAGGTTGACATTTTTGGGTGAAGTATTCTTTTAAAGCCTATCTCTCCTATACAGTCAATGCTCAAGACAATGAGGACCATGTTCCCCTTCATTTCTGCTCTCGATTTGGACACCAAGAGGTTGTCCGTTTCCTTCTGCAGGGCACCTTTGACATACAGCCGCACTCTGTCAACATCTACGGTGACACACCTCTTCACCTGTGAGTTCACACACAACACAAGGTGGCAGTTAAACTCAACAAATCGCTAAAGTGGAATTAAATAATCTGGAATCTGGAGAGCGGTTATAGTGATTGTTATTTGAGTCTCATATTTCCCATCAGAGCTTGCTACAATGGAAAGTTTGAAGTGTTGCAAGAGATTATTCAGTTGTCTGGCGCAGAGAGTCTGTCTAAGGAGAACATCTTCAGTGAGACAGCTTTTCACAGGTAACATTCCTCCTGACCACTTCCATTTGTTACATTTTCATTCATTTATGGGCATATATAGAAATGTGTATTCCTCCAATGACAGATTGGGTTAAGATACCTGCTGATATTGTTACACACTAAATGAAGGTCTAATTGTACTCTGTAGTGCCTGCACCTATGGCAAGAACCTGGAAATGGTCAAGTATCTGCTCAGTCAGAATTCTGTGAGCATCAACCATCAGGGGCGAGATGGACACACAGGTATGATGACAGCAGTAATCTGGTTTACATCATAAATGATGACAAAAATCCAGAAATATTCCTGCTCTCATCAACTGTAACTTGATGTTTCAATGTTCTAAGACAGACGTTATATGAGTTATGATGATAGTCTGGTTGATCTTTGAAACAACAGGTCTGCATAGTGCCTGTTTCCATGGACACATCCGACTGGTCCAGTTTCTTTTGGACAACGGGGCAGATATGAATCTGGTGGCTTGTGACCCCAGCCGCTCCAGTGGGGAAAAGGATGAACAGACATGCTTAATGTGGGCCTATGAGAAAGGTTATTTTATACATTTATACATCTATAAAGGTTATCTCTCTCACATATTTAACACACACATACACACACACACACACACACACACACACACACGACAGATTTTTGTAAAGAATAACGTTCCTATTTTCTGTATATATATATATATATATATACAGAAAATAGGAACGTTATTCTTTACAAAAATCTGTCGTGTGTGCACAATAATCCACAAGCAATCCACACGACTACAGCCCCCATCAGTTAATGCCTTGTGAAGTGAAAAACTGCATGTTTGTAATAAACAAATCCATAATTTGAAGGTTTTTAACTTTAAACCATTGCTTCTGGTTTAAAAAATGAGTCCTCTATTGAAAGTATTTATACATTTCTTAAAAAGAAATACTAAATCTGTTCTGATGTAGAAACAATCTTATCTACATCTTTGATATGGCCTGAGGGTAAGTACATTTTCAACAGGTTGACATTTTTGGGTGAAGTATTCTTTTAAAGCCTATCTCTCCTATACAGTCAATGCTCAAGACAATGAGGACCATGTTCCCCTTCATTTCTGCTCTCGATTTGGACACCAAGAGGTTGTCCGTTTCCTTCTGCAGGGCACCTTTGACATACAGCCGCACTCTGTCAACATCTACGGTGACACACCTCTTCACCTGTGAGTTCACACACAACACAAGGTGGCAGTTAAACTCAACAAATCGCTAAAGTGGAATTAAATAATCTGGAATCTGGAGAGCGGTTATAGTGATTGTTATTTGAGTCTCATATTTCCCATCAGAGCTTGCTACAATGGAAAGTTTGAAGTGTTGCAAGAGATTATTCAGTTGTCTGGCGCAGAGAGTCTGTCTAAGGAGAACATCTTCAGTGAGACAGCTTTTCACAGGTAACATTCCTCCTGACCACTTCCATTTGTTACATTTTCATTCATTTATGGGCATATATAGAAATGTGTATTCTTCCAATGACAGATTGGGTTAAGATACCTGCTGATATTGTTACACACTAAATGAAGGTCTAATTGTACTCTGTAGTGCCTGCACCTATGGCAAGAACCTGGAAATGGTCAAGTATCTGCTCAGTCAGAATTCTGTGAGCATCAACCATCAGGGGCGAGATGGACACACAGGTATGATGACAGCAGTAATCTGGTTTACATCATAAATGATGACAAAAATCCAGAAATATTCCTGCTCTCATCAACTGTAACTTGATGTTTCAATGTTCTAAGACAGACGTTATATGAGTTATGATGATAGTCTGGTTGATCTTTGAAACAACAGGTCTGCATAGTGCCTGTTTCCATGGACACATCCGACTGGTCCAGTTTCTTTTGGACAACGGGGCAGATATGAATCTGGTGGCTTGTGACCCCAGCCGCTCCAGTGGGGAAAAGGATGAACAGACATGCTTAATGTGGGCCTATGAGAAAGGTTATTTTATACATTTATACATCTATAAAGGTTATCTCTCTCACATATTTAACACACACATACACACACACACACACACACACACACACACACACACGTGTGTGTGTGTGTGTTTATATATACAGTATATATAGAAAATAGGACAGAAAATATATAGACAGATTTTTGTAAAGAATAACGTTCCTATTTTCTGTATATATATATATACAGAAAATAGGAACGTTATTTTTTACATTACATTTTCTAATTCTAAAGGCTAAACATGACTGAAAAATGTGACTGACAAATATACATTTTACTATATACATGTTATGATCCATGTGTGCATGTTCATTTTAGGCCATGATGCCATTGTTACTCTGCTAAAACACTACAAACGACCTCAGGATGATTCACCCTGCAATGAATATTCTCAACCAGGAGGGGGTATGAAACACTCTCCACATGTAGCCTGACAGATTTGTACTGTGAATTAGCTGTTTGGACAAATCTGTTGCTGTTGTGAATTTTAGGGAAAGTATGAGAAAAAAGTTCATTTTGTTGTTGTTTCTGTTGCAGATGGATCTTATGTTTCTGTTCCTTCTCCCCTGGGAAAGATCAAAAGTATGACTAAAGGTAAAACACACACACATACACAGTTAGCTGACTTCATGAATCACTGTTGCTATGATACTCTTTTTATGTCCTGAACTACTGCTACCCACAGTCACCAAAAACTTCTGAGAGACTGTGAGTCTCCAAACATCCTCCCACTGCGTAATTGCTACAGTTTAAGCCTTTAAGTTTGAATCTGTCAGAGACATTACAAATAACGTAAACAACTCCTGTTTACCCTCTTTTCTCCTCAGAGAAGGCAGATGTGCTCCTCCTGAGAGCAAGTCTTCCATCAAACTTCCACCTTCAACTTTCTGAACTGGAGTTTAATGAGATTATTGGATCAGGTATGTCAGTTTAATGATAAACATTAGCTCTCCCTGAGTCCCCATTAAACCCCAATCCTCTAAAACACTGCAACCATAGGCTCCTTTGGAAAGGTCTACAAAGGAAGGTGCCGCAATAAGATAGTTGCAATTAAACGGTAAGAGCTTTTTTTCTTGTTTTTCCTGATTGTCCTCCACATCATGTATACAAAGCAAACTGCCATGACCTTCGTACTTTTCCACAGGTACCGCGCAAACACGTACTGCTCAAAGTCGGATACAGATATGTTCTGTCGGGAGGTGTCCATCCTGTGTCGTCTCAACCACCCTTGTGTGATCCAGTTTGTGGGGGCATGTTTGGACGACCCCAGTCAGTTTGCCATAGTAACCCAATATGTGTCTGGAGGATCACTGTTCTCCCTGTTACACGAGCAGAAGAGGTGATTTTAAGAATACTATGTGTATGTATGTATGTGTATGCACTGCTGTTCAAGAGAAATTTGAATCCTTTTTCATTTATAATGTTACAAAAGATTTCTATTTCAAATAAATGCTGTTATTTTGGAATGTATTCATCAAACAGTCTTAAAAAAATGTCGGTTTCCACAAAAAAAAAAAATTCTAAACATTTCTAAAAAGAAAAAAAAAAATTCTAATTGGTGGAACTCGACGTTAAGGTCATGAATAGGGTCATTTTCAAAAACGTTAGAGATGTCCTGGCTAGCATAAGAGGAAGAAATCGGAAGCAATCTAGGATCTGTTTATAAGACCTGCATCAATACCACTAAGTGTCTGATTTGTACTTAATGCTCTATATGCAGTTTAAGGTGATCAACATCTCATTGATCTGTTTGATGATGGGTTTGTGCATTGATCAGTGGTGAGGAGGAGGTGTTCACTTGATGTCTTTACATCCAGAATCATCGATCTGCAGTCCAAGCTCATCATTGCCATTGATGTGGCTAAGGGCATGGAGTATCTGCACAATCTGACCCAACCAATCATTCACAGAGACCTCAACAGGTTAGTCACCATCATCATCATCGTCATCACACGCTTCGTTCAATAATCATGCTCTGTCCATTTGTTTAAACCATCCTATTACATGATAATCAGTATATTTTTAGACTGTCAAGGCTGGCAGCAGTGATGAAATGTAGTATTCTGAACTCTATTTTAAACCTCCCTTCATCCAATGATCTTTTCAGTCATAATATTCTACTCTATGAAGATGGGCACGCTGTGGTGGCTGATTTTGGAGGTAAAAAATGTCACATACACGAGGTACCTGAACAAATTTTTACCTCACTCTTTCCTGCTTTATTTTGTTAGAGCAAAAACAGTCGAGTCAGGTTGAAAACCTTGGATTCAAAATCAAAGTTATGCCTGGAAAAAAACTGAAAGCTTTAGGATTTTGAACAATTGAAAACAAAAACACATTTTTGCCATAAAATGAAGAAGAAATCGTGAATACTTCTTGGTCACTAATCAAATCTGACCATGTGAATTTCTTTGTGCAAATGGTCAGATTTTCTGGGTTCAAGATGCTCTTTGGATCATTGCAAATCTTGCAGGTGTCAATCAACAGCTTCAGTGCTGTGATCATAAAAGCAAAAGTGGGACAAACCAAATACTAAGACATGAAATTCATGTTTAAGATAGACTGTTCAGCCAAATTATTGTGCTGATAATATAATTTGTAATGAAAAAACTGTATTCGGTTAGTAAAAGTCACTTTTGATCTCCACAATTTATGTAATGAAAATACTTCTGTATTGTTCTACAGAGTCTCGCTTCCTGTTGTCTGTGGATGAGGATAATATGACTAAACAACCTGGGGTAAATGCGCTCTGTGTTCTTGATTAATTCCGTCTATTAATTATCACCTTAAAAAAGTAATGCATTAATAATCTTCAGCACATGCAGGCAGTTTTAATACTGCTTACATTGTGGTTTTGGCTCTCTTGTACGTCATGTTAAATACGTCAATGTGTCTTTGGGGGGAGTATGTGTGCCTGTCCTTTGGGGTTAGCAGGCGTTTTGTAAGTCACACATTGTTTTGTGTTTGTCATTTTGCTCTCATAATGCTGTGCAGAACCTGCGTTGGATGGCCCCTGAGGTGTTTACCCAATGTACACGCTATACGGTGAAAGCGGACATGTTCAGCTATGCTCTCTGCCTGTGGGAGCTACTCACAGGAGAGATTCCATTCGCACATCTCAAACCAGGCACTGTACTGCAATACCTAATATTGACCCTCATTGCCTATATTTAGTTATAAGGTTTAATTTTCTCTGTACTTGGGACTTTTTATGAGTTTTTCATCGTTATTTTCGAGTTGATTAGCAAAATATTAATTATAAAATAATTAAAATATTTTAAAGGAATTGTTCACCTAAAAATTGAAATTTGCTCACCCTCAGGCCATCCAAGATAATAGATGAGCTTGTTTCGTGATTCAAACAGATTTGGAGAAATTTAGCATTACATCATTTGCTCACCAGTGGATTTCTCCAAATCTGAAGAAACAACCCGTTTACATCTTGGATAGCCTGAGGGTGAGTACATTTTCGTTTTCTGGGTGAACTGTTCCTTTAAAAATATTATAAAATATTAAAACAGATTAAAATAAATATTTAAATGAAATGATTGAAAAAGTGTATTCATATAATAATAATATATCAATCTGAATTAACAAGGTCTCATTCTCATCTCTGTGAACTCTTTACAGCTGCAGCTGCTGCAGATATGGCATATCATCATGTCCGCCCTCCTGTTGGATACTCAATTCCCAAACCCATCTCAGCACTGCTGATGAGAGGCTGGAATGTCTGTCCAGAGGTGAGTGACCCACATCTAGCCCAACACATGCTCAGAAAATAAGTCACATACAGTAAGTTTATCAGGAGATATGCACACTTACTTTAAATTAATGTAAAATAGTTTTTAAAAAAAGCACTATGAAATTAAATTAGTTGCTTTTACATAGTTAATAACATTTAGTTAATATAACATTATAACATTGTTAATTGCTTTCTAGGTAAAAAGGGGAGAGAAAGCACAAAAATGATTGCAAGTACATAAAGCATTATTTAAAAACAGACCAAAGTTGAAACAAAGAGCTTAATCTAATTTAAAATCTTCAAAAATTCTTTTTCCGTCACCTTATCTCCAGGGGTGTGAAGTAACGAATTACAAATACTCACGTTACAGTAATTAAGTAGTTTTTATCAGTAATTGTACTTTTTTGAGTAGTTTAAAAATTGTGTACTTTGTTAATTGCTTTCTAGGTAAAAAGGGGAGAGAAAGCACAAAAATGATTGCAAGTACATAAAGCATTATTTAAAAACAGACCAAAGTTGAAACAAAGAGCTTAATCTAATTTAAAATCTTCAAATATTCTTTTCCCGTCAGCTTATCTCTGTAGCTCAGGACAAGTTGCATTTGTATTTCTGTTGATGAGCATCCAGTTGCTAGCCTACCGTGTCTCTCTACAGCAAACCTATGCCAGGTGTTTTCTCATATACAGCGTCTTTGCAATGTTCTCAGCGCTGGTCCCTTAGGTGCGTGGCTGAAACGGTGTCAAGCGTGCTTGTTAGGAATGTGCCCTGGTACCAAGTGCAGCTTGACACTATTCTCTAGACTAGAGCACAGAGCTTTTGCTGAGAAACACATTAAAAGAGCCAGTATGCTAACAGATTCCACAGTGCTTTCATTTAGTGTTGCTTTAAGAGATGTACAACATATTGTTAAACACTGTATTCAGTGATAATATTCAGTTTCAAAAAACTGCTTTATATTTTAATACATTACATTTTTTAAATAATGTAGTTTATTCCTGTGATTTTCAGCAGCCATTACTCCAGTCTTCAGTGTCACATGATCCTTCAGAAATCATTCTGATATGCTGATTTGATGCTCAAGAGACATTTCTTATTATCAAAGTTGAAAACAGTTGTGCTGCTTAATATCTTTGTGGAAACCGTTATGTATATTTTTTAGGATTCTTTATATAAATCTCAAAAGAAATTTCACTTTTAATAAATTTAATATATGCTTGCTATAAAAAAACAAAAAACAATATATATATATATATATGTATATATATTAACCCTGATCATTTCAACAGTGTATATATGGTGTTCATGGTCTTTGTAATGGTTAAACCTTCTTCATTTTTTTGTTTTGAAGTCCTTCACTCTGAATGATGCTTGGGCAGCGATCAGCGAGTCCTCTTCAGACTAGCAGCTGATTGGATAGCCAGAGATTATTTCCTGTACTTTAACCAAACCTCTCTGATGAAAAACCCTATTTTTGACTCTCTGTGACAGGAAAGACCTGAGTTTTCGGAAGTGGTTGCCAAACTCGAGGAATGCCTGTGTAACGTGGAGGTAGGTTACATGCACATAAATGATATGTCTACTATACATTTTTATCTATTTGTCCAGTACTTATTCATATTTCTATGTGTGTCCAGCTTATGTCTCCAGCCTCCAGTAACAGCAGTGGTTCTCTTTCACCCTCGTCCTCCACGGACTGCCTGGTAGCACGTGGCAGCCCTGGACGAAGTCACGTAGCTGCCCTTCGCTCGCGCTTCGAGTTAGAATACGCCCTCAGCGCCCGTGCCTATGCATTTTGGACCCAAAAGTACACAAACACACAAATCTATCACAAACCTATGCACTATCCAAGAATGAGACTATGATTTTGCAAACTAAGTTGTATTTGATAGGAAGAGTCCCCCACCAACTTATTGCCAAACTACTGTACATTAGTGTGAAAACAAATATGAATTTAAATAGAAGCCAATACGTCATACCCATGCATTAATGGAGGAGTCAGGTCACCATGCTCTTTTGTTTGGTCAGTGCCATGCAGTCCAACCACAACACTTCTGTACAGTCTGAAGTGCTGTTGCTTGGAAACCGAGGCATGAAAACAAAAGAAAGAGACTGCAATGAAACTTGCATGACATTCACACTGAGAACCTTTGCTGGTGGTCACCTCTTAATTCTTTATGGGTGGTGATGAATGTGTGTGTGTTGTGGAGGAACCTGGCAACTGTCAACAAAACCACCAACTGAGAAAATTACTAGAAGGAACTCCTACTTTGGTTATAATTTTTGCAATATGATGTTTTATGTAACCAGATCTAGCATTACACAGTTTGGTGGTAGGAGCAATAAATCAGGCTAAAGTGACACTGTGAATGACTAAATAGAAAACAAATTCAATATAGGATCATCTGAGCAGGACAAACCCTGCAAGGCCTCATTGAGCTGATATGACAACAACAAAGCAACAGAAGTGTATCCTATTTAGCATCATTAAAATTTCATATTGCACAAGAATCGTGCTTGTTCTGTGGTCTTTAGTGTAAGCCAATACTAATCGCATTGTTGAATCAATCCTCTCTTTTATTTTGACAGCTCTGGTCGGAGGTCTTCACAGGGCTTGTCCCTGGATGAGCTGAGGAGGAACATGCAGTTCCCACCCATTGACCGAAATGGTTCGTGCCCAACTGGAAATTATTATCAAACGTGTGATTCATCTGTTTATGTAACGGCTTAATGTGGGGGCAACATTGTTTTTCATTTTAATTTACATAAAATATGGCAACAATCATGTCGATATAACCCATGTGAATTTGATTTGAAGTTAACATGACATTTTCACAAAGATGAGAGCACTGTGTGCGTGTAAGCATATGGTGCAACAAGTGGGTGGTTGTATTAAAGTGCGTGTCAGTCACTGTGTTCCGTGCTGTTCCCGCAGGATATGTGTCAGATCCCATGAGCACCATGCGTTTCCATTCATGCAGCAGCAATGGAAGTTTTGAGGACAGCAACTAGAAGCAGCAACTCTCTGAAGAACATCACACACAAACACACTTGCATACATGACATATCTAAATTACCATAATTATGAGCTTCAAACACTATTCACATTGTTGTCGAAGTCATAATGTTCAAAGAGCTCTGACTTCTTCCAACCTCACAGTGATGTTGTACAAGGTTTTTTATATTGTGTTTGGTGATTCAATGTCAAGTAAATATCTGTATTTCAGTATTTTATTCTAATTTCAAAAGCAAACACTTTTTTTTAGACAAATAAGCCAGCGAGTGAAAAAGGAACTTGACAAGCTCATGACTGATGTAACCTAACAACACAGGCACTCTTAGAGCAATTTGTCCTTGCTTGTGGGATCGAAACAGCTCAAGTTTTGATTTAACTGCATGATCTGCATGATTATGACAAGGAACAAAGAAGGTATCATAGCAATGTATGTGAACTAATCCAATGTAAAATCATAAGAACACCATTAAACTAGTGCCAAAAATCAGCAAGGTGTTCATGTCATTCACATCACACTGTGCATCTGCATATTAAAGTGTTCTGAATACTAATTAGGAACCCAGAGGAAAGTGCAAGCATTGAGGTTTTAGTTCAATTCTGCAATACACCACACGATTTTTTACAGTCTGGAGAAGCTGACGCTAGTAGCCGAAAGTCAGAGGCAGAGCCAGTCTGCAGCTTTGAGTAGTCAGATTCCATAGAAAATTGCGTAGCGTATGATGGTCATAGACTCGGATTTTTTAGCTTCAGTCTATCCAGTCGGAGGATATAAAGCATGTTTGATATTTTGAGCTGATTTTAGAACGCATATTGTTTTCATTTATCATGCGTCTCCTAGCAACAGTGTACACGTTTCTGCATGAATTTTTTGTGATCGTAACAACTTTAAAGTCTGGTAGTGTACGATCCTCAGTCGTTTAGTGTATGATGGACAGTTTTTCCTCTGTGACTATTACAAAGTCAGTAAGTGTATGATGCCCAGTGTTTTAAAATCTTTTCAGATTTTAAAAGTTGTGTAGTATATGGCAGCCTTTAGTTAAGTTCTGAAGTGTCTGAAGTACGTCCGTATACTGCTAGTGCAGCCTGACCAACTGGAGGGCTCCACATCATGAATAATTAAATTATTTGTGCTGTGTGTCTCCTACGGTGTCTATTTTCAGTGGGCTGTTGATAGCTTCCCTACCAAGCACACAGGACTCACTATGGGTCTCTGATAAGGAAAAGCAAGTGCCATTATTTTAAACCCATTACTATGGGTTAAGGCGGGGGTGTCCAATCCTGCTCCTGGAAGGCCAATGTCTTACAGAGTTTAGTTCAAACCCAACAAACATGTCTGGAAGTTCTAGTAATCCTGAAGACCTTGATTAACTGGTTCAGATATGTTTAATTGGGGTTGGACCTAAACTCGGCAGGACAGGAGAAGGATTGGACAGCCCTGGGTTAGCTGAAGAATTTACCATTGTACTAATAACTGTTCTCCGTGTGAGCAGCTGTTAATCTGGGATATCCTGTGGGCCCAAAAAACCTTGAGTCGTCCAATGAGAAAGTGCTTAAAGTGTCTCTGCTGGTGAGAGTCTGTTTGAAATGACCATCAATTACTTTCGTTCTCCTGTTTCCGTCCACGTTCCTGCTTCCATCTGACTGTCTAGAATGGAAGTCTACACTTGCAGTGTCGTCTTGGCTCCTGTTTTCCGATTTATTGATGATTTTGAGGTCTGTAATTACTGTGATTGTCGGACTCTGAGGCTCGATACACTCCGTCTGAGATACATGTTCAGGTTGCAAATTGTGTTCTGAACTCTCCAGGGTCTCTTTGTTACTTGCTTCCTCTGTTTGGGATAAATGTGTGGTTTCACCAGTCATATTTTGTTGATTACTTCTTTCTGACTCTTTTGCATTCAGGTCGACATTTGTAGATGCATCCTGTTGTTCAGTTTCAGATGGTGCTCGGTCTTTAATGTCTTCAGATGTTGCTGTTGTCTCTAGGTTTATGACATCATCTGACATTGAAGTTTCCTGTCCAGCCGTGTCTTTTTGATTGGTGTGTTCATCATTACTCTGTCTTGACCAAGTAGTGACCAAAGAACCTCTAGTATCTCCAGCCTCCTGGACTCTTTCATCTTTTGTTGAGGTATGTATGCTGTCTTTAGAGTGATTACTGTGAGCATCTGCTTCTATGGCCTCAATTTTAGTCTCTGTTTTCAAGCTTTCAACCACAGACTTTGTGTTCTCATTGAGAATTTTCCTTACAGGAGTGACAGTTTCGTCTCTACTCTTGAGTGTTTCATCAAGGCCCTCAATATCAGTACTTGTTGGTGTATCTGTAGCATTTAATACTTCACCATTTAGCCTCTCCTCGGTTTCTTCCAAGGTGAGACCCTCTTCATCAAGGGGCTCGATGAATGTCTGAAAATACCTTGATTCCTGGTGTATGTTAATCCAGTTACTTACTAGATCCACCCCAACTGCTTTAGTTAAAGCTGCTGAATGAATGGCAAGATCCTCTGAATCGATGCTCAGAACTGGACCTTTGACCCCTTTTTTGACTTTCTCCACAGGCTGTGATTCCAGTGAATGGGAAACAGATGAGCCACCATCATTATTTACAGAATTCCCTTTCTTCTCCAGAGGTTCCACTGGATCAACATCCATTACTTCAGGAGCATCTCTACTTCTCAGTTCAGTGTCAGTAGCTTTCAGTTCTGACTCATTTGGTTCTTCTGCTGTGGCATCTGCCGAGACAATGTCATTTTCTGTATCCTTATTGACCATCTCCTGGGTTATCTGAGAGGTTACATTTTCTATGAATGTTGTTGCAGATGTTTCCGATTCTTTATCACCCTCTTCTTTGTCATCCTGTTTGTCTGCTTTTTGATTGTCACTGGCCTGGTCCTCATGTTCATCGCCCAATTGAGATTCTCTTTCTGACGGAACAAGTTCAGCATCTGACTTGTTTTCAGTCTCTTGCTCGTTGTCAACATCTTTTTCTTCTTCTTTCATATCTTTATCAGTTTCTGGCTTTTCATAATCATCTAAAACATCTTGAGCCCTATCACCAGTTGTCTCACTCTCTGATTTGTCTTGCAATTCCTCTTGGAGATATTCTTCTACCTTCTCAGCCTCCTCAAGACTGACATCTTGTCTTTCTCCATTTTCAGCATCTATGTTACTATCCAGCAGGTCATTATTCACCCCAGTAGGTTCATCTACTTCTTCCTTGGTACTGGCCACTGTGTCATCATTGGGTGCCCCCCTTGAACCAATTTCATTTTGTTCTTCCTTTGAAACAGATTCCTCATTTTGGTCCTCAAAGTTGACTTCTAGTTTTTGGGCTGTATTTTCATCAGAAAATGCCTCTTCTTTTCCATTCCCTGTATCTAATGTATTCTCACTAATTTTGTTCATATCTGTCACCTCTTTCTCTGGATCTTCTACCAACTTTTCACCTGTTTCTAACTCATTCTCTACACAATTTCCATCTGTTCCCTCTGCCATCTCATCTATCTTCTTTTCCTCCACCTCTGCTTCTTCTTCCTCTTTCTGAACCCCATCTTCCATTGTTTCGTCTTTCACTTTTTTGGTTTCTCCTCCAATATAATCCTCACTGTTTGGTTTTTCTTGCCCTTCTTCCTCTGCCTCAACACTAATTATATTTCTAACCTGTTCTCCATTTTCTGTTTCATTCTGTTCATCATTCAGGCTATCATCCTCTATTTCATTACCCTGTGTCCTCACATCTTGACCGCCCTCTGACTCATTTTGTCTATTCCCAGCCTCACTAGACAGTTCTTCAGCTTCACCTTTTTTATGTTCATCATTCACACCATCTTCACCTTTTTCTGTACTGTCCTCATTTTCTTTATCTTCTGCATTTAAATCATGGCCATCCTCATTTTCCTTCTCACTACCTTGGGTCTCTTCTTCCCCAGGTTTCACTGCCTCTTCTGTTCCCAGATTTTCAATTCTATCCTCAACCTCTAGCTTTTCTGTAGCTTCCTCCTCTGCCTTATCTTCACTAGATTTTTCTCCATCTTCCACCTTACCAACAGAGCCCCCATCATCCACCTTGCCATCTGTCTCCTGTACCATTTCCCCAGTTGACCCATCATCCCCAGCCTCATCTGCTAGGTCTTCTCTTTCATCTCTGTCAGTCTGTCCATCGCTCCTCCTCTCTATGTTCTGATCTGCGTCATCAGCGTCTCGCTGCCTCTCAGTGTCACCTGCACCTGTTTCTGTACCATTCTCTGTCTGAGATGCCGAACCCTCTCCCTCCATCTCTGGAACCTCAGTGTCTGTATTTTCAGTGTCCAGCGTTTCAGCATGTGTCTCTGGTTCTTGTACTAATGAATCTTGTACCTCTGCAATTGTATTGTCCCCATCCATAACTTTCTCCTGTGCCTCCTCAGTTTCAGTTTTCGCTTCCTCTCTTTTATCTGGTTGTTCAACCTCATTTGTACTCTCACTTTGTTCTTCCGTCTTCTTCTGCTTTTCCTCCATGTCTAAACTTTCCACTCCTTCCTTAGTCTCATCTATTTCTTGGACTACTTCTTCTGTGTGGAAATGCGGTTCCTGTGTATTTGTCTCTTTTGCAGGCTGACCCATCTCAACATGCACCCTTTCCTCACATGCAGCCTCCTGTGAGTTGGCTTCACTTTCATCTGGAATATCATCATGTGTGTTTGATGGTTGAGGCAAAGTGATATCAGCCATTTCGGCTCCTGTAAAAGTGAGCATTTATAATTAAACCATTTCAGATTCATACATTTTTACAAACACAAAACTAACAATGTTTTTGTCTGAGCACTGCAGAAACTAATTTATTGTGTAAAAAATTTATCTTTACTAGTGCTATTTTGGAAATAAATGACGAAAAGACGACAACTTTTTTACCTTGGCCATCCTTTTGGGTCTTCACTGAGGCCCCTTCATCTTCCTCTGTGCTTGTATCACTAAACTCTGGCTCTGAACTACATTGAGATTGCTTCAAAATGGCCTCAGCCAACTTCTCCTGCATTGACTTGGCTGTTTATAGTCACAGGGAATGAGACATATGACATCCATAACAAAATGTTAATGTTATCTTGAAAGTGAATTAACTAAATGAACAACAGTCACATAATTAGTGGGATGAATTTAATATCAAACATATTTCGAAATGAAATCTAGAAGCATTGAAAAAAAAATAATAGTGTAAATGAAACAGTTGCTCAAAAGTTTATTACCACAAGCACAGCAAACACACTGACTGGGAACACAGCATGCAGCGAACAATCACTTAAATGTTTTCACACTGGACAGTTGCCAAAAAAGGATCCATAACCATATCTGATGAGAATACACATGAATTTTACACAACAACCAATTAAGCCAAACAGTGTATGTAATTATGTGTAACAGAAAACAAATAAAAAATGGCTAGATGCACATTATGAATCAAACACACTGAAATCAGAAACTTAACACAAAATCACAAATAGAAAACACTGCTCTCTATTCCCAGCAATTAAATTAGCAAATCCACAAGAGCCAACATGTAATGCATACTACACTTTATAGATTGTTTTGCAGTGCACTTGTCATATTTAAAATATATAACTCAAAAATGAGTCTAAACCTTGATGGATTGTAAGAGTCAAGACAGATTGGTTTATACTGAGCAGTATGCTTACGGGAAACAAATAACATGCAATTAAAACCACATTTGATAACACAAACCATTTAATACAATGATGTTTGCAAGACCACCTAGAGTTAAACAAACTGGGCTCTGAGTGGCCTTGACAATTACACAGAGAAGTGTGTAACATATGTTCTGCTTTTAACACAATCAGAACTCGAGTAAATAGTGAGGTCATGTACTTGCAAAAAAACATGTCATCATGCTCTCCTCGGGTAAAGGTAAGTAAAGTATTTCAGGTAGTAACAGGGTAATAAAAGATGCTAATTAGTTAAAGCTGAAATGTGTACTTTCTGTGCCTGTAGCGACACAAACAAATGTAAAAACAGATGTCTCTGCTTATTAAGCTGGGATAGGAGAAAGTATTTTAACATCCAACAAATTACACTAAAGCTTTAATTATAAATGCTGTGTGAAGTAACTAAACACTTTGTTTATCTTGCAGCAATCAAAGATGAAAGTAGAAAATCAAATAGCAAAAAAAAAAAAAAGACCCTCCAGTTCTGATGTTGTAAAAGCCAACATGAATAAACACACAAGGTTTGATCATGACAGACACACAGCACTAGTTTACATGCAGACACTCACCTCTCCCAGGTTCATTTTCTTGTGGCTTATCTAAAGGTTTGGCATCCTCCCCAGATTGCTCACCTTCAGTTCCCTCTTTCTTGTCTGTGTCTTCTGACATTTCCAGGTCGCTCTTCTCCATGCCATCCCCTGGACTATCCTGTGTCCCAGAATCTTCCACTGCAGCTTGAGGCAATGTAACATCGCTGGACTCTGTGGCCTCTGTCTCCTCCGGTTTGGTCTCAGCTGTGGTGAGAACTTCCTCTGCATGTAAGCTCTCCTCTGGAACATCAGCAGTGGTGATTTCTTTGGTGTCCTCCACAATTTCTCTTTCACTGTTGTCATTGTCACTGCTGGACAAGCTGGATGTTCGACCAGATGAGACAGATGATGACCTTTTGACCTCTGAAAGAAGACGACAAATAATCTGTTGGTTTTAGGTGTTTAACAATCTTGACATGTTGCTGAAAAGTGTGAAAAAGTAACACTTACTGGACATATTGGTGTCATCGCTGTCAGGGTTGCTTTTCTCTTCATTTATGTCATTTTCATTCCTGATCTCAGATTCTTTTTCTTCCCCAGTAGCAACAGAAGCTGGATTTTCCACTGCTTCATCACCATTTTCAACTGGCTCTTCATCATCTGCCTCAAAGTCTTCCTCATAGTCTATATGAGAGCATGGCATAAATGTCAAGGTCAAAGCAATTAATTTAAAGGATTAGTTCACTTTCAAATTAAAATTTCCTGATAATTTACTCACCCTCATGTCATCCAAGATGTTTGTCTTTCTTTCTTCAGTCGAAAAGAAATTAAGGTTTTTGATGAAAACATTCCAGGATTATTCTCCTTATAGTGGACTTCAATGGCTACCAAACAGTTGAAGGTCAAAATTACAGTTTCAGTGCAGCTTCAAAGGGCTCTACGCGATACCAGACGAGGAATAAGGGTCTTATCTAGCGAAACGACCGGTCATTTTCTAAAAAAAAAATAAAAGTTTATGCTTTATAAACAAAAATGCGCACCTTGGCACTGCTCTGCGATGCGCGTCCATGACTTCACGTAATACGTAATTATGTTGAAAAGGTCACGCTTGACGTAGGCGGACGTACCGACTCAGTCAGTGTTTACAAATGTGGAGAAGGAGGACCGTTCAAAAGTTGTTGTATGTTCAATGACATATATTCAAATGTCTTGTGTCAGTTTATCGTTTAAAATGGTCACTTCGTGTGCATATCCTGGATGTTTAAATCTTTTGAAACCTAACTTCCACCTACGTCAAGCGTGACCTTTTCAACGTAATTACATATTACGTGAAGCAATAGAAATGACCAAAATGACTTTTGTGTATTTAACATACACATTTTATCAGTATGTGTTCTATGGGATTCAAAGCCATGACCTTGGTGTTGCTAGTGTCATGCTCTACTTGTCAAACAATGGGAACACACAATTTCTAAAGTTATATACAACAGCTGAGACTTAACCGAAACTGTTTTTTTAACCAACAGTTTTTTATTTTATTTTGCATGTAATCACAAGTTAATTTGTTGTTGTGCTACGTTCAAATAGCCCTGCAGAAGCATCAATTAAAGGTTGTGTTTTTGAAATCAGGAAACTCGTAGAGTTTGTACCATCTTTGGTCTTTTTCTGTCTTGTTGTTTCTCGATTAGGTTCTGTCTCCATTTCCTGAGGCGTGTCAAGCTCTGCATTAGACTGTGTTTCTATGTCCTCATCTACATCCGTGGCCTCCTTAGCATCAGGGGATTTAGAGGTTGGCAGCTCCTCTTTCACTCTTTTTTGAGGAGGGGTGGGTTTTTTGTCCAAGCCCATGGCAATAATACACCTGAAGAATTACATCATACAAAACCATAATGCATCTTGATTAGTGGTGGACCAATGTGGGGTTTTTTCAATGGCCAAAGCCAATAATGATAAATAGGCAGTGTGGTGGTCGATATAATGCTACCATGTGGTCGGTAAGATTTTTAAAACATTATCCTCAACAAGGCTGCATTTGGTCAAAAATACAGTAAAAATAGTAATATTGTGAAATATTCTTACAATTTAAAAAATAACTGTTTTCTATTTTAATACATTTTAAAATTAAGTTTATTCCTGTGATAAAGCTGAATTTTCAGCAGCCATTATTCCAGTCTTCAATGATACATGAACATTCAGAAATCATTTTGATATGCTTATTAGGCATTATTATCAATGTTAAAAACAGTCATGCTGCCTAATATATATAATAAACCATAAATATATATAATAAACCATAATAAACCTATATATATATATATATATATATATTATAAAAGCATCTGCTAAATGATTAAAAGTAAATGTAAATATCATCTTTGCCAATATAAATGTGTTTTCTATCACTAAACTTGATCCGATATGACACAATTATTTAAGAGGAATTTAAAGTTAAAGTTGGAAAACCAAAAAAATATTTGTATAGCTATGTTGTATAGCTGGGATATTTGTAGCTATGTTTCTTTCTCTACGAAACTGCAAAGATTTTGTTCTTGATTTTTACAATGAGCACAAAAATATAATTGAAATATACATTTTCATTACTTGTAGCATGGAGAGGCTCCCTCCACACCGCAAAATCCAAAGTGTCCGTGTCTGCCCCCCAGCCGAGAGCCTTTCCTGTGTTTGAACTCACAGCAGGAGCTGAGCCGATCCACTTGCAGGCCATTCAGGAAGAATGTAAGACTGAAGGGAAATCCTTGGTGACGTCTTGACACAAACTGGAACACTTCTACAAGTAAAGGTAAGCAAAGAAAGTAAATTACCATTTGCTTTTGATGAATGTGCCTTATAATCAACAAGGAGAATCACATAATATATGCAAAATATATTCTAATATATGCAACACTGCCAGGTTAGAACCACTTATTATCAAAAAGCCCCCAGATCAATAGTGTAACTCAATTCATGGTGTTCTTAAGATATGAATTGCAAGGCACAGGTGTACAGAGACCTACACTGACCTCCCTCTCTCAGATTCCCTTTGTAGACACACAGGTTCTCTCCTCCACAGTGCTGCTGAAAGACCTTCACCTCATCTCTGAGGTCCATCAGATCATGGGACAGGTGAACACTCTTCCCAAAGTACACCATGCTTACTAACACTTTACTCTGGGCTGATGTCCTCTGGAGAGAAGATGACTACAGACACCGGAATAGCAGAATATATGTGAGTGAAGACTTATTTTAATGGCTTCGTCAACCTTCACATCCCTGAATACTCAGTAAATAACTTCAACATACTGACCTCTGTAGCAGCTGTTGGTGCCGTAGTGGGTCTTAACTTTCGACCCCTGAGTGTGCCGTTCGCTCTTGGCCCTCTTTCTTTCTTCTTTGTGAGGGGTGGCACAGGGGTCACATAGTTGTTAATGACAGGAAGACGGTAGGGCGAGACAGTGCTAGAGAAGTCTGTCGTGGTCAAATGTTTCATGCCGTCTCTGTCCAGCTATAAAACAACCCAGAGAGATAAAAATATTATTACTGTGAGGCAGAGTTATTATAGATAACTAAAATTTAAAACGGAAACTGAAATAAAATTAAATATTAAAAAAACGTATTTCATCTAGTTGCCATTTTCTCGTTTTAATTTAGTTTAACTTGATATATAAAATAATACATAGACACACACACACACACACACACACACACACATTAAAAAAATTAAATGATAAAAATAATGTGAAAATCATAGCTTTGATAATTTGGTTTTAGAAGAATTTTGAGCGATATTTAAAATATTGTAATATTATTTATAATATTCATATCGAAATCTTTTGATTTAACAGACTTAATGGTATCTCTACAAATCTGAGAACAATTTGAGACACTTTTGGGATTTCTTCTGAAATACTAGACAAGATACAAGATACATATTTTCTCACTATTTATTCATATTTCCCTCCAGAAGTAACAACAGATATATTAAAGATATCTAATTTGTGATTTTTCTTTCCTACAGGAACACACACAAAAAGTTGATCTTTGATACATCAGCAGAGCAGTATGCAAATTAGTAATATTAGATGTTTGAGTGTGATTTGTGCTTTGTCTGTGACCCGTGATGAGGGGGTTAGTATTAGGTGTAAGTATTAGGACCTCAGGATGGTCTCACCGTATAACTGAGGGGCTGATCGGTGTCATTGGAGGAGTCCCGGTCCCGGGGTCTGTGTCGAGGGAAAGTTCTCTTCAGAGAGGCCGTGGCACTATTGCTGTTCAGGGGCTTGAGTCGAACAGGCCTCTGCATCTTCCCTGGAGCCGTGTTTGGCCTGGAGGAACTCGGCTACAGGAGTAAGACAATAACACACTTACCAAATTTTAAATATGCTGAATATACATGCTTAAGACATGTCCTACTAATGCAACACTTGTGCATTATCGGAAAGGAGTTATATATACACTAAAATTCCAATTGCATTAATTGTACAATATTAAAGTCAAGTCAAATCATCTTTATTTAAAAAAAAAATAAAGTCAAAACTACTTCAATTTTTAAGGAGATTTTAAACTAGTAAAACTAAGAGCTTAACATGTGGGTTTACAAAAACGTATCTAGAGAAACCAGAGCAAACAATCAAGCTCATGTGTCATCAATTTACTGGAGCAGTAACTCTCCAGGCACCGTCAACAGGCAAACATCCATGATTGGATCAACCACAACACTTTATTTATATCACCTTCTGCTAAACATGTCAGAGCCTGATGAGCAAACAATGATCTGAATCTGCAATTTAGCAATCATTAAGACTAGCTGGATAACTATCTAGAATAAACACAAGCAGATATAAAATTCATGACATCTTTTTTTTTTTTGCAGAAATGGCAGAAAATGAATTGACAGCACATTACTAGGAAAACAGTCATTTATAATACAGCATTGAAGCACATTTATTACGGCGGTGGTACCTACTAATTTTAATGTACAGTATGTAAACTGAAAGGAAATGGTTAGATCATAAAGCGATTTTACCCATTATACACTTACAGATTCTGTTGACTCAGAATGCTCTTCCTCCGGCCCAGAATGCCGTGCGTGTGAGATCTTTGGCCTTGTGGGTGGCCGGGGTGACAGCATTAGCATTGGTTCATCTTCATATCTCTTGGTGCGCTCAGCCTAACATAAAATGCAAAACGTTAAATCACAAAATTAACTTTATTATCATTGTCACCAAGGCCAGTTTGAGTCTGAAAGGAGTTCTGTAAAAATGACAAACCTTCATTTTGTGGATTCGTTCCCTCCGTGCAAATTCCTCAAGTTTTCTCCTGATCTCAGTTTGATGAAGGCGCTGAATAAACAGTGGAAAAGTAAAATATCTAGAAAAACTTTTTTTTTCTTAAGTTTGCTTTAGTTCATAAATTTTATTTGATTATGTCTAGTACAGTGTATCCCAATGTTTTTTTGTTTTATGTACCTTTTAACTTGAACTATATAATAGAATAAATACATAGTATAGTCTACAAATTACAAAATTATAATAATAAAATACATAAAAATGATATTGATATTCATTCTTAATATTACCCGTTACCTTAAATATATTACAGAAATTATATATATTTATTTGAGGTTAGATTACTGATTCATTTAAACTAATTGTGATTATTTAAAGTTTTTATACATAAATACTGCCTTTTATACTGTAAAAATCTCACATCAGTGCCCTTACTTTTTGACACTACACAACAGTCTAGGATAATAGAGCTTCTGATAAAGCACCTGTAGACTGTATAATGCTCTCACCTCCATGTCTAGCACTTTGTGAAAAATGGCCTGAGCTAGACACTCCCTCACATGTCTCTGATGTGTTCGCTGGATCAGCTTGTGCTTGTACTCCTTATCGGGAACAGTCCGGCCGCTCCGAGTGATCTAAAGCACATGCACCTGCATTTAATGACTGATGCATCTGATCTTGTATGACATAAAGTGTCTTTCCTTTCATCTTTTAACAAGTTATCTAAAGTGATCTTTATTAGAATGCTAATTACATTCTATAACTTTTGATATAACATTCATTGAGATCAACATATGTTAGTTTGTAAATATTGAAACTTTTTAGAATGATCTAAATTCTAGGCTAATCTCATAGAATAATCATAACATCATTTTCTAGATTGACTATCTAAAATGTGCACATACCAGACCAACTTTCTTAAGATGTCTTCGTAGTCTTGCATTGTTGAAGTATCCGGTCAGATGTTTGTCAGTTAAGCTATTGTAAGCTGAAATAAGACTACATGGACAAAAATATTATCAACACTGTATTCCTGAGCTTTGATAATGTCAATATGTTACACAATTTGAAAAATAAATAAATCTGTCAGCATCTGTAATCCCAGTAGAAACCGGCCTGCTGCCAGGCACATTAAAACATTCAAATATCTCATCCCAGACATGATGAACTTGTAATGTAAAGATGGGCCCTAGCAGGCTGATGGAATGATTCAGTGATCCTCAAGGCCACCAGTGCCAAGGATTTCAGCTTGAGGTGAACACTCTACATCTGTGTCAAGTGTAGTCTTGGAAATGCTCGACTGTTTGTCTGCCTGGCTTTTTCCGATACAGATTTGATTTCCCTCAGCGTTTGTAAAGAAGACAACACAACCTGTACGCCAATCCTCAGGCCAAGTAGATACCATTACCGGTGTCTGGTTTCTATTGGAATTGAGTGTGGATGGATAGCACACTTAAACCATGGCCCCCCTTTGAATTCATGTCTTTCTCTAAAATTGCTCAGAAATAAAACATAATGCATGTGAAAGACAGTCTAAACATATGGATTAATTCTAATTACACGTAAATATAATTCATTTTTGTCTTAATGATCAATTCAGAAATATATATAATATGACAGCTAGCGATTTGAGGTATGTTCAACAAATTAACAACGTTCCCTTAAGTCATGCCTGAACAATATAGCCTGTCCATCAAGGAGTGGTTGATCTCTTCTGTCGTTTCATCTCCACAGTAACAAGAGCTTTTGGTCATATAGTGCCATGTCATAAAAATAAAGCTGAAAAATTACAATTACTATGCATATTGTTATAAATTATAAAATTATGCATAATGCAGCTAGCAGTCTAACACAGGACAGTAGTTTTACAGTTCATTTCAGTCAACACTGCAACTTGGTCTAGTTTAGTTACTCACCCTTGGTTCAGATGACTCATTTTGTCGGTGCGCAGTGATATTTGATATGAAGCAAGCAATAATAGGAGAGCTTTCTTTAATCCAGAGGACATTAAAACTATGTGCGCATCTGTTTGCCCGGCTCTGAATACTCAACACCTTTCCTCGCGCGGAACTGATGACAACCAGCGTTGCCATGGTGAATCACGTGACGATGCCTCCGCATTCTTTGTGCTTCATTTAAAAGATACATTATAGTACTTAAGTTCATATTAGCAAAGACTTTAGAATACCTTAAAGGGACTTTGATATTAGTAAGTCTTATAGTCAAATGTTTACATATCCGTGATGTAAATAAAAAATACAGGGCTTATTGAAAAAATGGGGGAAAAAAAAAAAAAAATGTCATGTATTGTCTAACATATACCTTTTGTCAAATGTTATGGTTCTGAAGATTTATTAGGCCCAAACATGAATTCGGTTTATTTCGTGAAGATTATTGTAGGTCAGGTTAAAAAAAGCCTTAAAGCTGTACATTAACGCCCTCTAGTGTTTTCACTGGGGATTGTCCGTCCATGTCCTAAAGGTGATGAAGGAATCGTCAGAATATTTCACTGCAGTAATATAATCTCCAGCATTTTGGGATTTAATTCTTGGTAACATAAGAATGGTAATTTTTTAAGGAATCTAAAAAATTTAAGTACAGTAGCTTAAGTAAATTAAGCTTTAAGCTTTTTTCCTGTGTTCCTTTTATTCATGTGTTCTTTCTATTTGCATTTTATTTCCTATGTTAGTTTTACTCTGTGTACAGAGAATCGTAAAAAGCATTTCACTACACGCTGTGTAGGGCTGTCTCTGTATGTGACATAACATTTTAAGTAGAAGTGAATCAACTTTACTTCCTGGCATTGAAAATTATTTTGTCTAATTTCTCAATCTGGTCGCGTGACTAAAATTTTAGGATAACAAAAATTACTCTACTTATTTAATTTCACCTAATTTCACCAATATTGTCTCTGTTGTTACAACTACAAAATAAGATTTATATGCTAAAAATTTACGCGTTCTTATTGGACATTTTATTGCATTCCGTCTGCGATTTTTTAGTCTCGTGCTATTAAAGTTGCGCGATCTGACCTCGAGACCTTTGCGTTGTGTTCCATTTCCAATCGTTTGTCAACGGACGAACTCGCTGTTCTTTTTTCTTTTTTTTTTCTTCTTTTTTTTATTATGCTTCCATTTACAACTAACAAACAAGGTACATAAACACATCACATAATCTAACAACACGTGAACAGCCTTAGGTTGAGCATAACCAGTGACAAACAAGATCACAATAAAAAATCACAACGTAGAAAAAAATGTATTCCTCCCAGTTTGTTAAAAATGGCACTGGGGACAATAAACCAAAAAGAACTGCTATTTTGAATGAAAGGATTTTAACCATTTCAATTTCAGAACACCATTCATAATATCAAAATCGATCGCATTCACACCACTGTCTTCAAATTTTTTAATCATATCTTCCTTTCTTATGTAGTGACATTTATTTCTCCAGATAAATTTAAAAGTCACCTTATTTATTAATTTGATCATTCTTGTCGATATGGGCAAGGAGAAGGCTGGGTAGATAAGTCTGGACAAACTATCCATTTTAGACAAAAGAACCCTTCCAAAGATTGTAAGATCCCTCTGTAACCATCTGTTCAGAGTGGATTTACATTTATCTATGTTATTCAATACATTTTTATTCTCCATTATTTCTCTATCTTTAGAAATTGTAATTCCCAAATATTTAACTTCCTTCTTAAGTTGTATATTAAATAATGTCTGTAAAGGAAACTCATGTAAAGTTAACATTTCACATTTCTTTAGGTTCAAATAAAGCCCTGAAGCTTTAGAAAACTGGTTGATCGAGTGTAAAGCTAGTGGAATTTGTTGTTCATTTTTAAGAAACAACGTTGTATCGTCAGCAAACTGACTTATAATTATTCCCTCTCTGTTCTTAAAAGCCTTGATAGCCTTTTTGGCTATTGTAGATTATTAATATCATCAAAACAATAATTTTTACTCCGTACTAATGTGCCTGTAAATTGCATTGCCCAACTCTTAAAATGTCTATAATCCTAAGCAGGTACTGCGTGAATTGCGTACAGGAATGGTTTGTGTGCGTTCAACCAATTCTACCGAGGCCCCCTCTAGAAACGCGAATCCCCCCAGTATGTATGGGCTGGCGCCGACTCTGTCTGTGTGTGTGTGTGTGTGAGTGAGTGAGTGTGGTTCAGGTATACCCTACGTTATGGGGACAAAATGTCCCCACAAAGATGGCAATATCCGAATTCTTTGGCCTTGTGGGGACATTTTTTGATCCCCATGAGGAAACAAGCTTATAAATCATACAGAATGAAGTTTTTTGAAAATCTAAAATGCAGGAAGTTTTGTGTGAGGGGTAGGTTAAGGGGTTGGGTTAGGGTTAGGGTAAGGGGATAGAAAGTACAGTTTGTACAGTATAAAAACCATTACCCCTATGGAATGTCCCCATAAAACATGAAAACCCAAAATGCGTGTGTGTGTGTGTGTGTGTGTGTGTGTGTAGTGTACTCATTTATCCTACATTAGGGGACCCCCACAAGGACAGTATGTCCCCACAAGGATGGTAAAACCTGAAATTTTTGACATTGTGGAGACTGGACTGTGGTCACAAGGGAAAAAAATATTTAAAATACCCAATGATGTTTATCTGAAAGTTTAACAATGTAGACAAGTTTTCTGTAAGGGGTAGGGTTGGGTTAGGAGATAAAAAATATTGTTTGGTCTGTTTGTGTGTGTGTGTGTACTTATTTTGACTATAATTGTGAGGACCAAATGTCATCACTTATACTTTGACAACCCATGAGGCCATTTGACTGGTCCTCACTAGTTAAAAAGGCTTATAAATTTGCCAAAAGATGTTTTGATTTAAATCTAGTGTTCTGCACGTTTTTGTGATCGTTAAGTTTAGGGGTAGGGTTGGGTCAGCTGATAGAAAATATCATTAACCTGATAGAAAATCAGTGGAAGTCTATGCAATGTCCTCACTAAGATAGAGAAACGTGTGTGTGTGTGTGTGTGTGTGTATGATGCATCGGTGGGATTGTCATGGTGTTTGGTTGTGCTGTGGGTGGCAGCAAGTGCAATCAGTGTTAGATTGGACATTTGTGCTGTGATTGTGGAGACAATCATTTCCTGATTAGGGCATTTTTACAAGGCTCTCTGATTGACCAGACAGAGATCACTGCAGTCCTGAAGTGATCAAGACATCCTTGACTCAAAACACACGGTCTAAAGAAGGCCTCATCGGAGCGCACAATGAGTATTTCCATTGGCACACTTTGTTTTAAAAAATTATATAAATAATACTAGTTAGACAATTAAGTACGTTAAAAAGATTGTCATGCAAACAAAACGCCATAACTTAAACAACGAAAATGATGCCTCTCATGGAAAACAAAGTGAAAACAGATGCCAATTATGGAAAATGTCAAACTGACTGTATTAGTAAAGTTACTAAGAGAAATTGTTTTATTAAGTGTTTTTATTACTATAATTGTTATAATCTGTTTAAATGCCATAGTACACAATTATACGTATTAAGATATCAGTCATTAGGCACAATTGCTAAAATTTGGTAAATTAAAATTAATAAAACGTGACCCTATAAATTAGGGCCTTTATAAAAAGAACTAAACCTAGTATTCGACTAACAAACAGATAATCCTTAGCTAGTCCTACGAAATTAAATAAATCAATATTGATGATGATAATAATAATAATGATAAGATGCTTACTACTACTACTACTATTGTTGTTGTTGTTGTTATCTTAAAGCATTAACAAAGTATTCAAACAAAAGTTTAAAACGTCCTATAAACTGTGTAGGTTTTGTGGCACATAATTGTCTGTCAAATGTGCATAAAGACATCAAAACGCTCATTAAAACGGAAATTGCTTTAGGAAACACCTGTTGTTTAATTATGAATACGAGAATTTATTGAGAAAGCGCCTTTCTCGTCATAATGATGAATTGATTTTTTTTCTCCGTCATAATGATGAATTGATTTTTTTCTTCCCGAAGTGATGTGTTCCGTGCACAGTTTGGACGAAATATTTCTACTATTTCCTCTAAATTATAGCAGAAGAAGAAGAGGACCCGCCTTGTCAAGAGTTTAATGAGACCTCTTCACCTTTGGGTTGCTCTGGTTGCGCGTTTGTGCCAAACGCGGGGTTTTAATTGGTGTAATTAAATAAATCAATTCTCTTCTTCCACTGATTCTTCAGAGGTTTTGACTGGCGTGCGTAATTGATACGTTTGAGGTGAAGGCATTACGTGTGAACCGTTTCCGAATCACTAATGCGGATTTCAAGTACATAATATAGCCTACTGCACATTACTCCAAGAGTCGGACGTGTTTTAACAATGCCTGAAATTCTGAAAGTCGTAAACGTAGTTTTGGTAACTGTTGCGGTTGTCATGGTGATGAGAAGAGCGGATGATGTTTATGGGATGGAGCGCGCACATTTAAAGGCTGAGTTTCGGTGCGAGATTTGGAAATCCGAAGCGCATTCACTATAGTCATGTCTATGGATCGCAGTGAGGATTTTACCAGCAAGTGCAGAGAAGTTACAAACAACATTTGTATGGTAAATATATATTTTTTGCTTAGGGTAAGGTTATGACCTGAAGCCATCGATGAACCATGAACCTTCAGTCAAAGGGTCAACTATTGCTAAATTTCTAGCAAATTCTTCGGGTTTAATTAATTGAGGTAAGTACTTTTACTCTACTCACACTACATTTTTTGGAAGGTAATGGTACTTTTACTTGAGTATATTTTTTCAGTACTCTTTCCACCACTGGTTTTAACAATGCCTGAAATTCTGAAAGTCGTAAACGTAGTTTTGGTAATTGTTGCGGTTGTCATGGTGAAGAGAAGAGCGGATGATGTTTATGGGATGGAGCGCGCACATTTAAAGGCTGAGTTTCGGTGCGAGATTTGGAAATCCGAAGCGCATTCACTACAGTCATGTCTATGGATCGCAGTGAGGATTTTACCAGCAAGTGCAGAGAAGTTACAAACAACATTTGTATGGTAAATATATATTTTTTGCTTAGGGTAAGGTTATGACCTGAAGCCATCGATGAACCATGAACCTTCAGTCAAAGGGTCAACTATTGCTAAATTTCTAGCAAATTCTTCGGGTTTAATTAATTGAGGTTCATCTCGCGCAAACCGTATTTTCGCGGCCTAAATACTTTTTAAAACTTTAAAAACCGATTTAAGAGTTTTGTGATACAAATGTGATATGAATAAAACCTAGAATAAAGCGTTAAATAATGACAATAGCCTACCTATGCTTTGCCGGTGTACCGATACAGATCCTAAAAATAAGGGCACGAGCGACGGTTGCTATGGTTACCTCCTCACGCGAACGCGATATCTTCGTAAAACTTAATGAAAATTCGATTTTTTTTCGTTCGTAAAATTTTAATTAAAAATTAACATTTGATTAAAAATGTATAATTAATATGTACATAAAATGGTAATTGTTGAATCAAATTAATTAAATGTAGAATTAGACATCTGATATACTTTTAAAGACGTATTTCCCTAACCCAGTGCGATTATCTGTGCTTTATAGAAGTTGGCAGTTTAACTAGGCTATAGGCTAGTTTTCAGTTGAGTGAAACCAACAAAATGTTCTGTATGTTTAAATTCTGGACCAAATATAATTTTGTTTCTAAATTCTGTTTCTACAGAGTTCATCAGAACTTATGAATGGCCGATCTGATCCGGCTTCTCCATCTGCTCTACCTCAAGCCATGGCATCTGATGCTTTCCAAGGCAAAGCAGTTTGCACAAGGTGTAGAGAGGACATCCTAGACCGGTATCTCCTTAAGGTGACAAGGATCATTTAGTTTATATTTATTCATTGCATTGACAATTTGAAATGCTGTATGATCGTTTTGTAATGTAATTTCTTGTTGAATGCAGGTCAGTGACTTGTGCTGGCATGTGCAATGCCTTTCATGCAGTGTGTGCCAAACCACTCTGAGTGGACACGCAACCTGCTACGTTAGAGAGCAAGAGGTCTTCTGCAAACTAGATTATTTCAGGTAGTTCTGAAAGATGTACATTATGTATATGCAGACAAGGTGTTTCAGTATGTATTCAACCTAATCCATTATGGCTGTTTGACAGGAGGTATCGGACATGGTGCTCGTGCTGCGGGGAAACAGTTCACTCCACAGACTGGGTGCGCAGGGCAAAGGGAAATGTTTACCACCTGGCATGTTTCTTGTGCTTCTCTTGTAAGAAACAGCTGTCCACAGGCGAGGAGTTTGCTTTGGTTGGGCAAAAATTGTTGTGTCGAGATCATTACGACAGCATGCTGGACAAACTCAAAGGTGCTGCTGAAAAAGGTGAGTTGTGAGTCCTGAATGCATACAGAGCTGTACTTCAACCCTTTAAAGCCTACTCTAGCATATTTGATAAGATTTCTAAGGCCTCTAAATTATCGACATGATCTAAACTTTGCTGTAAAAACCACATACAAGTAAAAGTTCTTTTGGTATAATTCAAAAAATGTCCACCTTCAGGTTGAGGCACGTTACGTCTTGGTGTGAATTTTTTTTTACAGTTTTTTTTTTTTTAAGTAAATGTAAGAAAAAATTATATTGTTAGTAATATTTCAAGATGAACACTTATTGCACTGAAGCAACTTAGGTTTATTTGATTATCCATATATAGTGTTTAAAAAAAAAACATGTTAAAATGCATCAAATACAATACATCAATCTTTTGAGGAATGTTTATTTGTACATCTCTCAAACATCATTGTATTGCATTGCATTATATGTTTTGCACCCCATAATTAAAACTAGAGCTTTGATCATAAAACTGATTAAATATCATTTTACTAAGACATATTATTGTGAGATATAGAGTGACTGATATTTATATGCTTTTTATACAAGAAGTCCTCTAAAACGATTTCACTGATTTAAATCACAAGCTATCAGAATTTCTTAATGTTCTTAATTTTGGGCCATACACATATCAGCAACTTCACCAAACTGCATATTTTTGCTTAGTTTGGGCCTCTGAATAAAATCAGTTTTTTTTTTTTAAATTATGTTCTCCATATTCTGTATATCATACTATATCAGCCATAAAAGACTAATTTATCAGAGATACTCAACAACAAACCCTACCTTTTTGTCTAGATTTTGTCTGAAGTTTCAATAAACTGTTCCATTTAAAAAAATTAGATTTTTCTAAATATATATTTTCATATGTTTGGCTTTACAAAGTTAAACTAGATATGATTTGCACAGTTTGTGTAAAAGTAATCTAGTAACATCTTAGGGGGAATAAGGCAGTTGTTTGGTTTTGGTGTCTTCTGGTTTGTAGCATGCTCGGTATGTCTTATAAATAATTACACCTGTGCCTTACCGTTTATTATTCCAGGAAAAAACGTCTCTCCTGAAGGTGCGTTGCATACAGGCTGTGAAATAAACCAAAAACCATCTAAAAGAGCACGTACCAGTTTCACTTCAAACCAGCTACAGGTAAACAAAAGCATCACTCTCGCTGTTCAATATGTGCCACATACTGAGTTCCGGGGTTTGTATTATTAAGATGAAGTTCAGTGTAAGCAATAATGGATCCCTGCTATGTTGTTGCTACCTGTAATCAAAGCATACTTACAGATTTCCTACTAGCTTAATGTCTCTTGCCCTGTTGACACTACAGTATTTTGATGTTTGTGACTTGCAGGTTATGCAGGCTCAGTTTGCTCAGGACAATAACCCAGACGCACAGACATTTCAGAGGCTTGTTGAACAGACTGGGCTTAGCCGACGCGTCATTCAGGTTAGCAGTTTCTAAAGTGCCCGTTACCATTTGTTTAAAGGGGTCATATGATGCGATTTCAAGTTTTCCTTTCTCTTTGGAGTGTTACAAGCTGATTGTGCATAGATAAGATCCCTGAAGTTGCAAAGACTAACGTCTCAAAACCAAAGAGATATTCTTTATCAAAGTTAAGACTCTGCCACGCCCCCCTAAAACGGCTCATTCTAACACGCCCCCACATATCTACCCCACTATGTGGAAATATTTGCATAATCCCGCCGCAAATGTGCACGCAAAGAAAGAAGGCATGGTGTCAGTAACCGCAGTTAGTGTTGAAGCAGCCATGTCAAGGAGACGCTGTGTGTTTCTAGGCGAAAGCAAAAGCACATTATTTGGCCTTCCGAAAGTAGATGCATTTAGGAATCTTTAAGATTACTTACAACAGAACAGCAATGCATTTTATGGACGACCGTTTCGTGAACCTAGGAGAGGAGGTAATGCGGAGGGGCATAGAGGACCTACAATAATGTACAGTATTTGAAAAATAATGTGTTTTTTGAACATTAAAGCATGTCAACATATTCTGTTACACCAAATACACAAAATAATGATCTTTAAAAAAGCATCGTATGACCCCTTTAATAATGAGGCAACAAAGAAGAGTTCACGTGTTGTCCAAGTAATTTCTTTGAATTTCTTTCTGGTCAGGTCTGGTTTCAAAACTGTCGTGCCCGTCATAAGAAGCACATTTCTCCCCCTCATTCAGCAGTACCAACAGGAGGTCTGTCTTCACACCAGCTTATGTCCACCCTGAATGAGCAGCACTATTCACACACATCCCTGCTTACAGCACTACACAGCACCTGCATCGATGGTGAGATTTATGGGAATGTAGTACAATCAGATGAAGTCTTTGAATAGTACATTATCTATTTAACATTTTTAGTGTTGAAAACTGTTCCGAGAGAGCAAAAACACTGAAAGAACATCAAATTTATTTTTTTGATGTATATTACTAAAACTGCTAATGGAAATGGTATCCAGTGTCAGGATGACATAAATTTGTCCCTCTGTGTTTGTGCTTTTGTTAATGGCCTTGTTTTTCTTTTGTTTTTAGTGCACACACCATCATTTTTACTCTATCAGCCGTTACTGTCCCACAAATCAACACATCTACCAATCAGCAGCAGCTAAACAATTTTCAGTTCAGTTGTAAATGTTGTACCAGCGGTTGTAACTACATTTATGCCACTCATACCTTTGTATTAAATGTATTAATTTATGTTTTTATTTATTATGTGTTTTGTTCCCATCCCATGTGGTTTAACTAAAAATAAATAACTTCTTGTCACGTGTCTATATGAAATACTTTATTTCCGAATTTATCCTTGCATGCATTTGGATTACATCATACAGTGTTATTAAGCTTTGCAAAACAGCACAATATATGTTTACAAAAATAATAAACATGTTTACCACACTGTAAACTATGAAGAGGATTAAATAAAGTTACATACCAATGATTAGACAGGTGTTAAACTCAAAATACAATTTAGATGAATTATGAAAGCTGAATAACAATCCAGCACATGCACTCACTGTTCACATTCAAGTGTTCTTAACATAAAACAACATAAAAATGGTAATACACTCTTAATACTTAATAAAAGGAAAAGTAAAGCATGTTTTTATAAAAATAATTAAAACAACAAAGGAATACTTCAAATTGATGCCAATGACATAACTTCATCAAAATATGAACAGAAATTAGTTCACATCAAATAACTACCACTACTCTGTACACATATTCATATCAAGGTGTTATTAAGATGAATTCAAGTCTTTCCATGGCTAAAATGAAGTGTGAATGGACACAATGAAAACACTCTGAAGGAGTGCTAGAGAGCAATCGGCCTGATGAGAAACGCAGTTGGATGGATGAATAAGAGCAGTAATGAAAGAATAAATAGAGTTATAAGCTCTGCACAGCAGAAAAGGGCTCATATCAACATGCGGTTGAGGTTATAAGAGCTGTTAACTGTGTGATGGAATAAGGCACTTCAGCTGAACTGCAATTACAAACAGCAACTCATAAAAGTTGAGAAAAATTAATTTAGTGAAGAACGAATAAATGTTATCGGTCATTTTCTCAATATGAGAAAAGTGGCAGTTTCAGCCCAAATGGGTGCTAACAGAATGCAATGGTCATATAAAAGACAAGAATCAGTTAAAAAATGACTAAAATCTATAGAAAGCCATACAAAATAAGACACATCCATAAACAGGAAATAACCTCAATTCATTTAGTTGCTTACTGTCAATTATATTTACCTGCATAATAAACAGAAAGCTGCAGATCAGTACAAATTATATTTTTGGGCTTCTAATGAGATTTCTAATACAAAACTATCACATACATGACTGAATATTGCTTAAACCAGTCCATTTGCCAGTCTCACATTCTGGTTATTAACACAGAATAACCAGAATGTGTGTTTTACATGTCAGCGCCTTTTGTTTGGTTGCTACTTCTTCTGTTGTCTACCTATCTTTTTCTCCTCTGGTCTCTTGTGGTTCTTCTTGTTGAGGATGGCACGCAGGCTGCTGCCCATGTAATACGGACGGGACACTGAGCCGTCGTTCTTCTCCAGATCAAGCACTGAGAACAGGAGCACAAGTAACATTAATGCCAACCAATCGTTCATGTGATTTTTGCATCAATGAGTATTTGCTGCTTAATATTTTTGTGGAAACCGTGATAAATTCTTTTCAGGATTTTTAAATGAACAGAAAGTTTGAAATATAAATCTTTTGTAACGTTATATATATATGTTTCTTGAGCACCAAATCAGCATGATTTCTGAAGTATCATGTGAAAATTCAGCTTTGCCACCACACGAATACATTTTAAAATATATTCAAATAGCAAAAAAGTTCTTTTAAATTGTAATATTTCATAATATTACTATTTTAGAGACTTCTTTCAAAAACATTAAAAAAAATAAAGCTTTGAGTGGCATATATATAATTTTAAGCTGAGAATGTAGTGAATAATATTGATATTAAAATTTGTTAGCATTCTGAAAAATGAAAGAAAAATAAGAAAAGAATCAAACCATTCATAATATTTAGTTCAGCTTTATTCTAATGGAAAAAAAACATATTAATAATATTTTTACAAAACTTTCCCCCATTAAAAGACAACTTGTACTGAACTTCACAGAGTAGACGCAGCATCAAACCAGTCTACAAAATTACAAAAAAATGGCTTTTATGTTCCTTTTATAAATTGAACTTGAAAAACTTTCAGATTGATTGCAAAAAAAAAAAAATCAAAAACAAAGAAGAGCAGCACTCTTCCTTTTAAATCAGGCACAGTTACTAAATACTGTCATCAGAACACCTGAAAAATTCATAGATTCTATCAAAACATGGTTATAAGAGAATATACACTATCTATTAAGATTCCCCCATTACAATAGCATTTGCCATTAGACTATGACAAAGTTAATATTACAATCATGTGGACTAAGAAATTAGTCAATCCATCCACATGCACATCAATGTACTGCATGAACTTATAAACCAAAAATGACATGAAAACAAAGGGTTGTATAGAAAGAGTAGGATACTGCAAGATAAAGAGAGTAAATATATAGAATAACTTGCTTTCATCATTGGGTACCAGAGTATTATCAGACCTTAATTCAATTACTTTTCTCCAGAAGACAAACAATGGGTAAGGCAATGATGGACAGAATTACCAGCAAAAAGAAAAAGAGGGAAAAACGTATGGGAAAAAATAGAGCAGGAGTCAGTCAGTATTAGCAGACAGTGCAGAGAGAAGATCCCTTCTATTAATGCTATCTGATTCTATATCCCAGAAGGCCTTGTTGTGCTGCGGGAGAGATGCAGCGAGCTACAGTATTAGCGCTGTTCTTCACGTCCCACTGAGGTGACGGCTTCAGGACACAGCATACTTTTTGCCTGCTTGATCAGTTTTGTCAAGTATCCTGTGCAGGCCTGGAGGCATGTAATATGGTTTGGAAGGACTGCCATCGTTCCTTTCAAGATCTTCACCTGAAGGGAGTCCCATCAAACCAGATGACGGAAGAATGGAAGAGAAGGAGGAAAGACAGAGTGTTGCAAGGAAAAAGGGAAAAAAGAAATAAGAAAGCAGAGTTAGACAGCAGTCATGCAGTCTGAAAAGAAGAAGTGAAAAGAATAAATACATAAAGATCACAATAGTATTTTATTTAGAGAACAGAAGTGGTCAAAGTCATGCAGAGAAAAGAAGAGGAAAGGTAAAGACCAGTGGGTGTGTACAGTATTCATCAAGAACAAAACCAGCTGTTTAAGTTGAAAACATCATGATGTTCAGCATTTATTACCAAACACGCATACATGAATATTGCAGATTTAATAAGGTGTACTTACAGAAGCAGAGGAACAATGTATCTACACACATGGCATAGACGTTAAAGAACCCATGTGCAATCATATAGGATCCAAATATCACAGTCTGTGAATGGAAAAAAGATTAAAAGAGAAATTAAATTAGAATAAATCAGCGTTCCAACATACCTCGATAAATACAAATCGGTTATGTTTTTAATGATGTTTTATATATGTGTATATAATGTATTCATCTTTATATATATGTATATTTTATATATTTGTTAATTTATTTGATAATGTATTAAAAATTGTATATCTATGTGTGTGTGTGTACTTATAGTACTAACCATATATATATATATGCATATTAAATTGTATTTTACATATATTGCATTTTAGAAATATATATATATACACAAGCATAATTTCTAGAACATGAGGAAGCTGTAATGCTTGCACTCACCAGTAGAGGGACCCAATAATAATTTAATGATGGCACCTCTTGCTGGATTACTGGTATTTGGCGGGTGAAGAAAAAGAATGCAAGGACACCTGCAAATACATATTCACAACATCAGCAAACAAAAAGAGCCAGGATGGCAAACAATGTGACATCAATCATTTTTGTGTTTATAATTTATGTGTATGTAGGCAGGTCTATGCAGTGTCTCTGTGTGTGGTTTAAGCCCCCAGACTCTATTACTCTATTAAATGTTGCCCTGTCTGTATGTCAGATAAAACGGTTGACTCACCCACACTCCCTGAGATCAGCAGTTTCCCCAAGAACAGCAGGAAGTCAGTCACCTTGTCTAGAACAGCAACTCTAGAGAAAAATACACAGAATATTAAATAGATGCTATATATTGTCATATTTAGTACTGGAGCTGTTACATAAACTAGACATTTTATTATAAGGAATATTTAAAGAATTCACAATTTATTAGTTAATAATATTTGTCCAAATATGAGTTGTGCCTGTCAAAGGTGTGTTTATCTCCACATATGACTTTTATTAAAGGGGTCATATGATGCGATTTCAAGTTTTCCTTTCTGTTTTTTGAACATTAAAGCATGTCAACATATTCTGTTACACCAAATACACAAAATAATGATCTTTAAAAAAGCATCATATGACCCCTTTAAAATTATGCTTCACAAGTCGAACACAGAAGAAAAACATCAGACAACAAAACGTGTTTATTTTATGGCATGGAAGAAACACTTAGTGAAATTTGACAGTGATAAACCTAATAAAACAATAACATCCTAAAAACATCCTGGAAATGTCACAATAACTGGAACAAATTCTTGAACAGGTGTGTGTGTGAGAGACAGAGTCTTTGCAGCTTCACACCTTGACAATTACATTTTAAATGTCGCAGCTGTGCAGACTCTTACCTCATAACGTTCCTCATTAACAGGAAGAAAGCGTCTCGCGCTGAGCCACAGAAATTCTTCCCATATATTGAAATCTGAGGACATGAATAAAAACGAACAATAAATGTCAATGCACTTTTCTGTCAGTCTCTGTCTCGACAACTCAGGTTCGACATTGCTTTTCATATTTAAACAAATGAAACAATTTAGTATCCACATTGAAAATGCATGCTGTTATATAGTAGATATGTATATAGTATAAAGTTATGAAATGCCTGTACCTTGAAAAAGTGGAGCGACTCACCATAATGTAAGCATTCCTGTTCATAAACTTGATGAAGTGCTCTAGGCACCAGAAACAGCATTTTAGGCAGCACAGCAGGAAGCGTGTAAATGCATTGTGAGCACCTGCGACAAAGACAGATGAAAGAGCAGCACCATTATTCACAATGTATTCTACACTATTTTTACACTACCGTTCAAAAGTTTGGGTAGGTATGATTTTTTAATGTTTTTGAAAGAAGTCTCTTATGCTCACCAAAGCTGCATTTATTTGATAAAAGTACAAATGTTTTCTATTTTAATATCTTTTAAAATGTAATTTATTCCTGTGATGGCAAAGCTGAATTTTCAACAGCCATTACAGTGTCATTTCTTATTATTAACGTTGTTGAAACAGTCGTCTTAATATTTTTTGTGGCAACTGTAATGCATTTTTTCAGGATGAACAGAAAGGTCAAAAGAACAGCATTTATCTGAAACAGAAATATTTTGTAACAAATGTCTTTACAGTCAATTTTGATCAATTTAATGCATCCTTGCTGAAGAAAAGTAAATAAACATCCTACTGATCCACAATTTTGAAAGGTGGTGTATCTGCCTGATTTAGGTAAAAATGCAAACTTTCTTCTAGCATCAGCAATTTGTGATGTTATGATGAAAGTTATTGTGAAAATGCATTCAAGGAAACTATTTAATGCAACTATTTAATAAGTTAAAATCTAAAATTAGAAAAGCCACAATTTCAAACATATAGCCAGTGTAGATAAGAATATTATAAATGTTTGAAGTATGACGTAAACTACATTATAAAATATAATTCTTATTTTATTAAAACATTGTAATACAAGAACAATGTCAAGTGGAGGCATCACTGTGACCATCACTGATAATGAAAATGTTTCAAACTTTTGAAAATGAAAATGTGATTTATACCTTTCAGTTTGTGGTCGAGATACTCAAGAATAATCCGTATAAACTGTACAATGGACAGAATCAAAGCTCCAAACGCAAGAGAGCCTGTGTGATACCTGTACATGTAACATAACATGGTAATGTGATTACAGTGAACATTTAATTTCAGTCCTGCAGCTCTCCACTCACAGAAGTAATCAATCATCTACAAGCTTCTAAGACCAGAAATGGCAACATACCTTAAAGCCCTGCCAAATGATGAAGCCAGCGGGCAAGGTGGGATGTCTGCTGGCTTCCTCAAGGCCCAGTAATACGAGGCAAAAGCCCCGGCAAGGGTGCACTGGCCCAAAGCGATGGTGAAATTCACCAGCCAGAGGAAGACCAGCAAATTGCAGAGCTGAAGAACAAATATATAACGGTGGTACAAACTCTCCCCACCATAAAAAGCAAAGGTGCACTGGGAGCCCGGACAAAGTTTAGTGACATTGGACTGACTGAAGGTCTGAAACACATCAAAGAGACACCAACATGACACAACTACTAAACTCAAGATTCAATATAAATGGACTTATTATTCAAATTTAGCACAATGAAAACATGTACACTGTGTAAACAGATTCCTGTATCTCAGATGATCACAGATTACAGTAGGGTAAGTTCTTACCTCTGGGTCACAGGTGAGGTTGGTATACTTGCAGTTGGGTAGCGTTGACATTACTTTATATACTGCATCACCAGATGATGCCAGGAACCTACAAGAAGTTGTGGTTAAGGAAAATACAATACAAACTAGTTAAGTAAAGCTAAAGTGTGCAATTTCTGTGCTACCAAATGTAACTGCTAAAATAAAGACTGCTCCGATAAAACAGGTAGTCTTGTATGGAAACTTGTTTCCACCACAGAATGAAAAAGATAAAAAAAATTAATTGACTTTTAAGTCATTCTGACATGTTTACATTTTTACAATTCGGAGTTTACATCTCTCAGTTCTGTTTTTTTTTCTGCCACAGAATAAAAATCGCTACTTTTTATCTCACAATTCTGACATTTTTTTACTTGCAAATCTGAGTTTATATATCACAATACTGATTTTTCTTCTCAGAATTGCTCAGAATTCTGTTTATATATCTAACAATTCTGAGTTTATATCTCGTAATTCTCAGAATTGCAAGAAACAAGTTTGTGAGATAAAAAGTCAGAATTGCATGAAAATCTAAATCTGAATTGTAAGATAAAAAAGTCACAATTACCTTTAAGGTTTTTTATCCTGAGGCAGAAACAAACGTCCATAAATTAAAAAGTATTCAACTTCATTCAGCATTCAAATTAAATAGAAATTTGGATACACAGCTGTAACAGCCCAGTATGCAATACAAATAGCCAGAAGCAGGAAGGTGATGATTGGATAGAACAGTGTTGACATGATGCAACCAATCGCCCTGTAGGAAAGAGAGAGAGATAACATGTAAAATAACATTTGACAGCTTTGTTCCAGGCGTTTTTCCATTCTTTCCAAGCACCACCGTTAAACAGAAGGAAAAGAGAGAAAGGCAGAAAGAAACATACTTGCTGCCCTCCTTTAGCAGAGCGATGGCAATACGAACTCTGTTCCGCAGGAATATCAGCACTAAGATGATGATAGCTTCAATGACAGCCAAGGAGATCACTGCGGTAAAATATCAAGCTGTCAGTCACTCCCATCAAACTGAACTTTTCATAACCTTCATCAGCTTGACAGTGCAGGTGCATTGCTTGGTTTGAGATGTATTACTTGATTTAAACTTCACTACAAACACTCATATTCTGGAATAACCGAAGAAATCTCACTGAATATGAGCCAGGTCTGACTCAGCTGCAAATAAACCCGGAAGTCAGTCTGGAATCCAATGTCTGGGATGGTGATGTCAGAGTCCGGCTTCCCCTTGAGTGAACTGTACTCCCAGTAACAATGCCATATTCCTGTAAGTGACAGTCAGGACACAGTGGATGAACCCATAGTGCAGAGACATTCACACACTAACAAGCTGACACATCATTTAGTGTTAAAGCCAGTTATAAGACCAGGGTTTTATTTAAGTGAACATTTACTGCCTGAGACTTCATGAGAGAACCAGATTAGTCTGGTTCGTGAATGATTCATTCAGTTTTGTGAACTGGATCATTTGATTCACTGATAAGATCTGACTGAAGAAGACAAAAGAGATTTTTTTGCACCCTCAGATTCCAGATATTCAAATGGTTGTATCTCAGCCAAATATTGTCCTATCCTAACAAACCATACATCAATGGAAAGCCTATTAATCTTTCAGATTTGACACTTAAGACTGGTTTTGTGGTCCAGGGTCACATATGGTTTTAAAACAACATGAGAATGCGTATATTATATAACTTTTTTAATATATATTTTTGGATGACCTATCCCTTTAAGAAGTTAATGTTAAAGGGGACAACGGATGCAAAATTCACTTTTACATGGTGTTTGCATATAAATGTGTCTTAGCAGCGTGTGGACACAACCACCCTACAATGATAAAAATCCATTCACTTCTCTTTTTTTTTAACCCCCAAAAAACCTCAACATTCTTAATTATCAAGCTGTTTGATTTTCTGAGCAGTATGACGTCATGCTGCTCAGGCCCCGCCCACAACCGCTGATGGACTGTCCCGTATTTGCATATCTCCGCCCTCAGCCAGTTGTACGCTGTCCGCCATTTTCTCGTAAGCAATGCAGGTGTTTTGTAGTTGGATGTAAAAGTGAACATAAGAATCTTCATTTTCTCCCGACATCAGAGCCACTGAGGAGGATGCAGTGGAATAGTTTTGTTTTTGATGGTAATGCGCCACCGAATACACCTAAATTCATGTCTGCGCAAATCATTTTACTCCAGACTGCTTTCTGAACGAGGGACAATTCAAGGCAGGTTTTGCTAAAAAGTTGAAACTCAAGGATGAATCAGTACCCACTGTTCATGATCCATCTGCACCTTCAGAAGAAGTCTCACACTTTATATTTTATATGATTATTTGCAAATCGCCTTTCCTCTTCCACAGAAGAGAGGGGTGAGCAGTAACTCATTATCATTTAAAGAGACATGCACTGAAACGGGTCGCTGTGAACAGAGCTGTTTTTGGCAAGGTAAAAATGGTGTTGTTTTACACGACCATTGAGGAATTTTAACCAAAGTACATTGCAGACATTTCATGAAGACCCTAAAGAATCATACCAACTTGTGGAAAATGGGCATCTGATGTCCCCTTTAAATTTAGTAGCCTATATCGGAGTTTAGTTTTTAAGTATTGGTATGTAGTATTCTGTAGTCATTACCAACCATAGCCCACAGCTGCGATGACCCCGAAGATGACCATCCAGAAGAGAACGCCAGCGGTGAACCTCGGCAGCAGAATGAAGATCAGACTGACCAGCATACTTATCACCAGACCACTGAAAACACCCATAAACCACAGATCAGCTACACCTATCAATATGCTGCATTTCAAAAAATGCATGTCAAAAAATGATGTTATACATACATTAGGATCCAAAACCACGAGCTGGCGTAATCCTCAAAGATCTTAATGCCCACTTCCTTTGCATCCAAAAGGCTGGTGATGCCACTGTAAAAGCAAGAAAACTGTCAAAAAATTATATAAACTGCACATCAACTTTACTGAAAGTACAGAGCAGTTTATGGGGTGGTTTATGTCTCTCTCTCATAAACATGCCACATGCAGTCCATTCTTCATTCATCTAAGAAGCACACTACAGTTGGTTATTACGGATCTACAGAGGTCAGGTCGATGTTTCACACAGGTGTTACCAGATGTTTCACACAAGTGTTACCGCCGGTGTAAGAAAACAGTGGAGGTGAAGGGTTAAAGAACTTAGTCAAAGTTATTAAATATGGCGCAACTGAAAATTATGCTGTGAGGGACAGAAGTACAGTCAGTGCAATGTCAAACTGTCTAAAAGGTCATTAGTCATGTTTTCTTAATGTTTTACAAAATATTTAGTCCAGCAGAAATGTTTTGTAAAGATGACTCCAGACTTTATTTCTATCCCACACTGTCTCGTTTTACTCAGGTCAAACTAAAAATTAGTATAGATTATGTTTTTTTGTAAATCTAGGGTGAAAGAAGTGATTGTATATATACTACCATTTTTTTATTAATATTTTTATTCAGCAAGGATGCATTAAATTGATCAAATGTGACAGTAAAGACATTTATAAATGCTGTTCTTTTGCACTTTCTATTCATCAAAAAAAATAAAAAATGTTTTCAACATTGATAATAAGAAATGTTTCTTAAGCACCAAATCAGCATATCAGAATGATTTCTGAAGGATCATGTGACACTGGAGACTGGAGTAATGGCTGCTGAAAATTCAGCTTTACCATCACAGGAATAAATGACATTTTAAAGTATTTTTTTTAAAAATCTGTTATTTTAAATTGTAATAATTTTACTGTTTTTACAGTATTTTTGATCAAATACATGCATCCTAGGTGAGCATGAGAGTCTTCTTTAAAAAAAAAAAAACATTTCAATGATAGTGTATTTCAAACAGGAAAATCAAAGTTGGCACACCACAGCTCCAAAAGTAGCAAAATATTTAATTATGTTCTCACCACCGGTGACGTTTCGAGCCTAAAAGCTCTTCATCAGACTTTCTGGCTCGAAACGTCACCTGTGGTGAGAACATAATTAAATATTTTTCTGGATGTGCGCACTTTGATTGGAATCTTTAATGATAGTATTTATCATTTGATTTTATTACTTGTAAGTTAGGCACATGAATATGTTATATGTACGGAGGTGAGGTGGTTTTGAAAAGGATAGCAGCAGTGTTGAGGAAGCTATTTTGAAACTGAAACTTGTCAAGCTATAAGCTACTCAATTTAAAGGGGTCATATGATGCTGCTAAAAAGAACATTATTTTGTGTATTTGGTGTAATGAAATGTGTTTATGCGGTTTAAAGTTCAAAAAACAAATAATTTTCCACATACTGTACATTATTGTTTCTCCTCTATGCCCCGCCTTTTTGAAACGCGTCGATTTTTACAAAACTCATCGGTCTGAAAAAGCTACAGTGAAGCTACTTTTTTAATAAATGCAGTTATCTATACTTACCTATAATTTTGTATAATTGTTGTAAAGAGAAAAAAGCAGAACAGATGAATATTGCTACAAAAAAAAAATAAATGCAGTGCAGACACCTGCACAGGAACTCAAAGAATCATATGAATGATTCATATGAGAGCACGAGTCTGCAAAAAATAAAAAAATCAAATTTTTTTATTAAATGCACTATACTGAAAACAGCTCAACTACTTTCATCACACAGAGAAGTTTTAGATGAATGGAGGAGATCTCTGTGTCCCAATTTTTACAAATGCATTTTAAACTCCTACACTTGCTGAAAACACAATCAATATAGTTCCTGTACAAAACAACCTTGCGATGACAAGTCACATGTTCCTCACTTCCGTTTGCCATTATATTCTTAAGAAGAGAGACATCTGAAAGGCAGAAGGATTTTGTCAGTGACCTCAGTTCTGATGAGGGGGAAAAAAACATCCAGAGATGTGTTTTTTCTGTTCTACAGATTCTTTGAGAGGCTGCAGGTGGAGAATGTGTGGTGAGGGAGGTTAGTTTGTAGATAAGCGAAGGACAAGGTCTAATTTCAAAGCTGACAAGAAATGGAGACCTTTCTGTTCCTTGCTGCATCGCTGTAACTTTGCTACAAAAAAGAAGCATTGAGAATGTTACAAAAGACACACATGAAGCAAAACCCTTGGCTTTCTGCAATCAGGTAAACAGCTGTAAAAAAGCATCTTTAGATTAGAGCATAAAAGTGCCCGGTTTTGTGAGTGAAACTCCAAAAGTACAATTGGTTAGGGCCTGTTCACACAGGACACATTTGTGCATTAAATAACAGCTAGATGGAAAAAGCTGAACTACTTTTAACTAATTTTACTTTGTAGTCTGCCAAAATAAGAAAATACCCTGTGTGACCTTTCACCCACGGCGTTTAAATCAGTGCTATTATGGCAGCAGCAAACTCATGCAAACATGCATAGCTTGACGTATTTGCTTCTCTCTGACCTTTTGTAAGACCAAATGTCATACCCAGATAAAATTGTCCTCTCTTGCCTGGATGGGAAGACAGTATATTGAGGACGAAATGTTGGAAATAACTGTATTATTTGTTTACCTGCTGTATTTACGAGGTCAAATGCACATATTTTTAATATCAAGACGCAAGACTTTGAATTTTTTTGAATTTCCATTCAAAAGTCAGGGGTCAGGTGTTTTTTTGGAAAGGAAATAATACTTTTATTCAGCAAGGATACATGAAATTGATTAAAAAATAAAACAGTAAAGACGTATAATATTATATAAAAATCAATGTTTCAAATAAATTCTGGTCCTTTGATCTTTCTATTCATCAAAGAATCCTTTCGAAAACATTAAAAAAATCTTACCGAGCCCTAATGTTTGAATGGTAGTGTACACCCACTTAAAATCTGACTCATACAACTAAAACGGAAACGGAGAGCTCCAACAGAAGAGCATTCATTAATTATTAATCATTGTATCTAATTAGGAAGAGCTGAGTGATTTTATGCAGGGCAAAAGATATTTTTAGACTCGTATATATGGGATAATGTACTGTATAGTTAGCCAGTTGTTGCCGCAAAATAAGCACTGACAAGGTGATCAGGACCCTGATGTAAAGCAAAGGAGTTTATTTTCCATGAGCAACCAACTGACTGTATATTCTCCCACTTAAAACACAGCTACTTAACCAAATAAATATTAAATTAGACATGAAATATTAAATATAAGATGAAATTATTTTATTACGGAAGAAGACAGAGACTGCAGAGGGATACAAGTGAAACTAACACTGGTTTTAAATTATATGCTATATAATTATGTAGTAAATTATATAATTTAGTGCCATTATATAATAATATTTGACCACAGAATGGCGTGTGAAATTAAAGTTGATATTTAAGAAACACTGTCGTAACTAAATTCATATGTCAAACTCAAACCAAGCCAGCATGGCTGTTTTGGCTTGCCTAACTAGTCTTCATATTCATGTTACACTGAATGAGAGCAATTTTGAAGCCATACAGACAATGCAGCATCAATATAACATATACTAAACAGGCTGGTAGAACACTTTTTTTAAGCTGTAGTCTTATATATTGGTGCTTAGTGCTAAGCACTACTAAGAAGTGAACTTACTTTGCTGCATCTCTCAGATCGACGACACTTCTGATTTTACCGTGTCCATCTTTGAAGCTTGTTTGGTTGGCAACAGTTAATGTCCCGTTTCTAGTGATGAAATCGGGAAAGCACCTCTGGAGAACTGATGGAATAGCAAAAAATAAAGAAAAAATAAAAATCCCACTTAATTTTTAAGTATTTATAAGCTGTTGAGGACATGCTTTGTGTCTGTCTGCTCATTTATCTTCAAGGCCTGAATTTCTGAGGTGATAAGCAGCAGCTATCCAAGGGTTTCATATCATTCTGTGCCTCCTTTGCAGATATGGAGAGGATGCAGTGACCTTCCCAGCTTTGGCAGAGACGTTTCCTCTCTTTCTATCTCTTATATTATTCACAATGTTAACAACAAAACAGATATGCTGGCTTCAAAGAGATACAGTGGCCTGAACTGAAACTCATGATCTCCTGCTATACAGGTTTCTATTCATATTTACATACATTCATGTAATCTTTCATTAGTATCTTAATTTTAATTACACATAGTTCTAATGTGAATTAATTTAGCCCACTTATACCAATAAATGTTTGGTTTTCTTTGTTCGGGAACTAGTTTCGAGATTCGCCTGAAATTGTGGATATTTTTTGAAGCATTTGTACATTATTAATGCTGATGTGCATTTAAATGTTTTGAACTGAAATTTGGCACCAATACAGGCAATTGTAACGAACAATACAAGCAAAGAAAGCATCCATTTGACTATGCATTCCTCACAAAATTATTCTCTGAAAAAAAACTTACATGGTCTGCTTGGCACAATCATTGAGGGACAATCTTCATCCCGAAGCACATGAGAAACCGGCTGTCAAATGAGAAAGAAAAAAAGAAGATACTTAAAAAAAAAAAAGAATAATTCATGCTGCTCTCGACAGTATTTCTCCAGCATGTCAGGCCTGGCTCAAACACAGTTACTATGTGCGCTTCTAAATGTACATGTGTGAGAATGTTTGATAATCCAGTGACTCAGCAGAATCAGACCATTGACGGTTTGCGTTGGTACATTTACGTACTGACACGCAAAGAAATGTAGGCGCCTACTGGAGCGTACATTTGTGACGTATCGGCCTGCTAAGATGAACCATCGTCATTAAAAGTGCTGATGTATCTGCATATAACAGCTATAATAATCGTCTAGATATAAAACTTTCAACAGGGTTCCAACTCTCTTTTTAACTAATGAATTGATATGAATTTTTAAGTAGTTTGTGATTACTGGATAAGGATTATTCAATTAATTATTAATATATTAATTCCTATCTAATTCATTATTAAATCAATTCAAATCAATTTGCTAATAAATAATTTAGACTTATTTATGAGTCAGATTGACAATGCATTGAAAACAACCGTCTTAAAAAGATTTGCTTAAGACATTCACTTTAAAAATCTCCATGACTTTTCAAATTTCAAGTAAAATTTCACGGCTGCGGGAACCGTTTCAAGAATTTTCAAACTTCAGTGTGCATGTGATCACTGAATTTAAAGGGGTCATATGATGCTATTTTAAAGATCATTATTTTGTGTATTTGGTGTAACAGAATATGTTGACATGCTTTAATGTTCAAAAGACACATTATTTTTCAAATACTGTACATTATTGTAGTTCCTCTATGCCCCGCCTCTCTCAAACATGTCGTTTTCTACAAAGCCTCTCCTTCCGACAAGCACAGTCTGCTCTGATTGGCCAGCTGACCCAGTGCATTGTGATTGGCCGAACACCACAAGCACGCGTCGAAAGCCCCTTTCCATAATCACGAGCTGCAGCTTTCAACATAAATGTAAAGACAGTAGATGTCCTTAGTTTTACCATCAGTTCAAGCCCGAAAGGGGAACAGAGTCGCGTGACAGACACAGTGATGAAACTGGTATGTGTTTG
>NW_015633195.1:203168-211605 GCF_001515625.1 Sinocyclocheilus rhinocerous
AAAAAAACTGTCGTCCATAAAATGCGTTGCACAAATTCGAACATCTAGGTTGTGCTGTTCTGTTGTAAATAAATCTTAAACAAGGATTCCTCATTGCATCTACTTTCGGAAGTCCAAATAAAGTGCTTTTGGTTTCGCACAGAAACACACAGCGTCTCCCTGACATGGCTGCATCAAACTAACTGCGGTTACTGATATCAAATGACCCCTTTAAACAAAGTTTTGGTTCTTGCGGATACTCTTCCGTCTCCACATGGTACCTTATCAGGATTGTTGAAGCCCGGCTTGCAGAATTGCTTGTAGTATTCCCAGTAGCTTTTATTGCGTCTGTAGTTGTATTGCATGTCGATGTAAGTGGCAAATCTGTCTGGGCACTTGGATACACACAGCTGAGGTAAACAAGAGAAACAGAAGCATCAGTTACAAAACAAGCCAGTGCTAAATACAGAGCGATCCAGCTTAGACAAAATGACAGATGGTTTGCAAATAGTGTCTGTATTACCTGAGTTGTAGGGCACTGAAGGTTAATGAGGACTGTAGGATTGGCACATTGCAAAATATTGAAGTAAAATAATATGGCTTTATTTCTGTGGAGGAGAAAGAAGGTGTTTCAATCCATCTTTGAAACTTAAAAATCTAATAAATAAATCTCATACCTAATTGAGTATGAGAAGTTTTTAAATATTTTATACAATTAAGTATAACAGCATTAACAACTCAATTTCTCTCAAGCTCATACTCACGCATTAGGAGTACCCTGCTGTCCACAGAACTGCCCATAGCTATCTGTTGGGTAGACAACTTTCCGGGGATCCCCATGCATCCAAGCTTAAAAAACATAACACAAGCCTTGTCATCCGAATCATGTTTCTCAAATAAGTTTACCACAGTTGCAATTCAAGCGTCATGCATTTCAAATAACTGCTGAAAAAAAAAAAAAAATCTGTATTTATGGCAACACTGAAACTACACCCACTGTTCCTGCTGAGAAGGAACAGGCAGAAGCAAAGAGGACAAACACGAACAGATGCATGAAAAAACTAACAAAAAATAAAGTGAAACCTCTTCATTTAATTCTGAGCATAAGAGGCTCTTTATGTAATTGAATACGAGTGATTTGAGTCCACAGTGAATCGAACACACTACAGCTCTGTGGAGAAGGATTCTGCCTGGTGATTTAATTTTCTCCACTTAAGTCTGTCTGCATGGAAAAGTGAATTTGAGCTTCAGGGGTCACGGAACGTCACCTCAAGCCTAAACCGGTCACATGAGTTATCAGTGCACTTCAAAGAGCAACAGAAAAGCCAGTAGTATTAATTTAGCCTAGTCAGGATTAAACTGATAAGAGCAGAGTAGAGTGAGATCAGCATGACAAAGAAAAAGCACTGTGGGAGAAACAGCGAGTCTTACACTTCACAGACCCAATATGTACAGTTTATATAATTACAATTTAATATAAATTAAAATGGAACATTTTAAACTGTGATTTATTCCTGTCATGGCAGAGCCGAATTTTCAGCAGCCATTTCTCCAATCTTAGATGTCATATTATCTTCCAGAAATCATTCTAAAAAACTAAAAAAAAATTACAATTAGATTTTGCATCACAGAACTTTTGGGCGCCACTATATATATATCAATCATAGCAGCACATTTCCAGCAAAGACAGATCCAACAGTTGGCAAGCTGTGAGTCTCCCAGAAACGGCAGAAGAGAAAAGCCTGTGACAGTTTTAACCACAGACTCCACATTTAAACCACAAATGATGTAACCGATCAAATGTCACAGTGAATGAACGGGTTCTTGCTTTTTTGAGAATGGACTAAACGACTGTCCTTATAAAAACAGCCACATACGGTGAGGGGAGTGTAACTGAACATAATGACACTGCATTAGGCTGCTGTTTACGACTGACGCTCCCCTGCCGCTTCTATTTGGCTGCTTAATAGCGCTGGATTCATGAGCCGCATTACACAACCCTCTCTGCTGAAGCGTACGTTAATGAGTGTAACTCACCCACTGTTCCCAGAACGATGTAACCGAGGATGACGATCACAAAGATCACACAGCAAAGCACGTCTGTGCAGCCCCTGCAGTGGGAATGTGAGAAAAAAGAATGTAAGGGAGAGAATGTGAGCACTGAATGAATAAATTACACTATATTTACATTCATAATAGCATTTCAGTAAGTATATACGTAAACTAATTATATATTCTTAATCAAATGTTGTAAAATAAAACTTTTATAACCATTGTGAACTCTCAAACTATAAACAAAATAACATTCACTAACACAGTGTGTTAAAAAAACACATACATCTACACAGAGCACATATACTGTATTTGTGATAGTTTTTTTCCCCTGCGGACTGTAACCCCATCAGAACAGACTTGTGACCCATTTTTGGGTGCCAACCTACTAGTTGAAAACAACTAAATAGCAGCTTTGCAGACAGAGAAAATGAGGCTGAGGTCACAGCAGGGCAACAGAAAAGATTAATTGATGTGCCGCATCCTCATTAGCACATTATCCATCCTAAATAGTATGCAAGCAATTAAGTAGTGCACAGGGTGGTTATTGTTAACTAAATACTAAAACTATTAAAACCTGTATTACATGAATGAAAATGAGAAATGTTGCCTTGACAACTACCTGAAATAAAAGTTGAAGTTGAAGTACTAAAATTATTAAAACTGAAATAAAAAAAATAACAAAAAATAATAATAATAAAAAGACAATAGAAATAAATTTATAATGAAAACTGAAAATATAAAATATAAAAATAAAATCTAATTCAAAACATTACTAAATACTATAATAGTATATAAATAATACTAAAATGATACTGTAGTGCATCCTAAATTATAATACACTAAACATAATAAGCTAGAAATGCCAAGATAATACACTCCATTAAAAAGTACCTGAATGCAAGGACAAATATACAAAAACAGTTTTTAAAAAGAACTCGAAAGTTAAGCAAGACTGAACTTTAAGCTAATGAGTTAGCTAGATGGTAACAAGATGCTGCAAGGAGGTCTGTAGCATACTTTACAATGTGGTAACGTGTCCTCATACTACACATTTAAAAGTATATATACATACCTATAGTGCAGAGTATATGCTAATTTGGACATAGCCATACAGTTCAGTAGGGCAGTAAACTTCAGTTTTGTGTAGTTCTGACTGGACTAAACCAAATTTGACAAACTCGCAGCATACAGCAGCTTTGAGTGGACAGCTAATGTGGATGACAGTAGAAATGAGTGACGTGTCTGATGTGTAAACTACAAACCCACAGTGTCATCTGTAACAGCGTTCCCTGAGCTATATTTAAATTCCACTCAACACAGATGGGGAGTGGGTGGTTGCGTCGGGCCACTTTCACACAAAGGTGCGGATTTGACGTGATACTGGGAGTCAGTGACATTTAATGCAATACAGCTTGGGTGATATTTTTGGAGATATAGCGTTAATGGACTAGTGGAAAAGTGGCCAACTAAGAATATAAACAAACACCATAAAAGTAGCTCATCTGACTCATGTACTATATTCCAAGTCATACAACAACTTTGTGCGAGAAACAGAGCAAAATTTCCAGTGAGCAGCTGCGACCAAATCATTGAGCCAATACGCTAAAACTGAGAATTGGACCAACTTCTAATTTGTGAACGAATTGTTCACAGGTTGATTGAAAAGAACCACTTGCAAAGATTGATCTGTTCACAAATCAGATTGATCCATCTGGTCACGGCAGTTCTGCTCACTGGAGATGATTTTCAGATGTTCCTTACACAAAACTATCTTGTGATTTTAGAAGACTCAGTGCAAAAGTCATATGGACTTTTATGATGCTTTCTGTAGCTAGATATATGTGATCACTATAATCTGCAGTTGTATAGAAAATGTCTGTGTGAAGAAACTTCATTTTGTGCTCCATAAAAAAATGTAATAAAAAAAAATAATTATCTCTTTCATAAATCATCGTCTCTTGATTTATCAAACCATAAACAACAAATTTTTTTTAATCATATTATTACTGAGCCACTATGATAAACAACTAGGTCAGCTGTGACACGGATTGTACCGCACCTCATCACAGCAAACATAGCACAGTAAAGTACTGCATGCTGTGATAACCCAACAGAGCTTAAGCGTTTTACATCAGTCAACCCTAATTAGCAGTAGCTGGGCCTTATAAATACGGACTAAGCACAGGAAAACCCCATTAGAAACACGCTGGGTTGCACACTGTGATGGCCACTTTCTACTGAGAGCAACAAAAAATACATTGAAACCCAGGGCTTGTTTTCCAGTAATAGCAGAATGACCTCACAATCTGCTGAATCCTATTGAGTTTGACTGTTAATGAGGCAAAGCAACTCTAGAAATGTGAGCAACAGTTATTGATTTCTCTGCTCCTGTGGGGTGAAAGCCGTGCAGTCCGCAATCACTGCTGAACTAACCACTGATCCACCAGCAACTCTGGATCAGAGCGAGAAACAGGCCAGCGGAGTGACAGGTCCATGAATGAAGTCAATATTTTTATCAATAACAGACACATGCAAATCAGGACAAATCAAAAGACAATGCTTTGAAGGTGTGCATGTGTGTTTGTTTTTGACCTAGCTGTATTTGGGAGGCATTATTGCCACTAAATACTGGCATAAGTATATATATATACAGTGGTGTGAAAAAGTGTTGGCCCCCTTCCTGATTTCTTATTTTTTTGCATGTTTGTCACACTTTAATGTTTCAGATCATCAAACAAATTTAAATATTAGTCAAAGATAACACAAGTAAACACAACAAACAGTTTTTAAATGAAGGTTTTTATTATTAAGGGAAAACAAAACCCAAAACTACATGGCCCTGTGTGAAAAAAGTGTTTGCCCCCTAAACCTAATAAATGGTTGGGCCACCCTTAGCAGCAACAACTGCAATCAAGCATTTGCGATAACTTGCAATGAGTCTGTTACAGCGCTGTGGAGGAACTTTGGTCCACTCATCTTTAAAAACTGCATGTTGTGTTCACTTGTGTTATCTTTTACTAATATTTAAATTTGTTTGATGATCTGAAACATTAAAGTGTGACAAACATGCAAAAAAATAAGAAATCAGGAAGGGGGCCAACACTTTTTCACACCACTGTATATACTAGAAATGAATGAAAAAAATCTAAAAGTTGTATTTTAGGGTTAGATTTGATGTTCGGTTGTAAGCTTAGTCTATTTTAGTTAGATCTGGCTTAATTTAAAACAATAGGAAGTTCCCTTTTAGATATGCATGTATTTGTCAAGCTGTTCTTATTTTGCCCATTAGAAAACAAATGTATAAATTATGTAATGTGAATTTATATACAAATTATACCTATTATAATAATTATTATAATTGACAAAATTATACATTTTATAATTTATTTAATAATATTCATATGTATATATATATATTTATTTATACACACATGGAAATAAAACAATAATAAAATAAAATACCAATAATAATAATAATATTAAAAATAATAATATGTAAATGTGTATATCTTGTGACACATGCGGCTTCAAATCAAATCCAAAAAGCATCACAAGGAAGTAAGATTTACTCTACCTATGGTGAATAGGTCCTCTGAATGTGGGGTCAAATTTGTGTGGCTGCCCTGTAATGCAAAAACAAAGTGTCAAAATCACATTTAAAAAGTGAAAAATACAATTGCAAAAATTCAAGACAAGTGCCCCAAAAGAATTTAATCTATTCTTGTTAGGAGCTGCTAGGAGCTATCCTCGTAAGCTGCTGACCAGGTCAAAGAGCAAACAAACTAACTGATTTCAGAACAAGTCTAAAATAAAACAATGCACATGTAAACAAAGCATTCGATCAAGTAGGTCTGACTGCCCCACAATGCCTAAGGAGTGCAACTGAGCCATAACAAAACACAGGCAAACAAAAGAATGTACCTGCCACAGTTCTAAACACATTGGATGATTTTGACATAAAGCTCACAGAGTGATATTTCTCCTCGCCGAAGTATTTACAGTAAGTTCCTACCCAATTCTGCTTTGTAGTATACTCCTTTTGGTCTGGTCATGTTCACTGTTCTCTGAACGAAGACACTGTGTGTTTATATAATGTTGCTGTGCGTGTGTCACTTCCTATGAGGGCTGAGACGGTTTCTTCTTGCCTTTCTCCAATCGGTTAATCATTACACACAAAGCTGTGTTTGCGAGAGGAGGTGGAAGAGATATCAGGCTGGTGGGCGTTTGCGTCGCTTCCATCTGCCTCTCTCTCTCACTATCCACTCTCTACTCCTTCTTCACTTGTTCCTTTTCCTCTTTCTCTCTCTTGCTCGCTCACAAAGGAAACAGAACTGGTGTCTCGCGGCTCAGACTGGTAGCATCCACTGACACACCAGACACAATGAGACAACAGCACAGCAGCCGCCTGCTCAAAGCTTTGCACACACACACAGAGACTCAGAAAGTGCTGTTTGTATAAAGCCAAGCATACCATCACTTCTCATCTCAGTGGAATTAACATCCTGATGTTTTACTAACACAATTAATAGATAAAATCCTTAAATTTAAATGGACAGACTCACTGTCTGGAGCAAATTTTGACAGAACAGAACGAATACGTAGGTCTGCTAGGATCTGTGCCAGTGGATCTGAACAAGCTGAGTGGACAGACGTCAGCCGTCACATATGATGATGCACGCCTAGGTGGCCCAAGTTGAGAGATCAGACAGTGATACCATCATGCAAGTCTTAGCTGGTTTAAACTGGTTTTCAGCTGATCTTAGATGCTGATAAGTCTCCAAAACCCCTATAAAACAGACCACCCTGACCAAGATATGAGAACCAGCTAAAACCGGCAAACCATCTTGGCTGGTTTAAGCGGTTTTTGGTTTCGATGCAGCTTTATGATGCAATCATGATGTCATGTATGATGCCATGTTTATGATGGCATCAGTAGGCTGATTTGAGGAGAGTGAATGGCATATTCTCTAAAGTAGGCCTGCAACAATCATATTGCAATTTTGTTTAATCTGTCAATTATTTATTCAATTAATTGGATAAAAAAAAACGCATATCTTAGCATCTAATTTTTTTATTCCATCAAAATATGTGCAAATTAATGGTTAATACTAAAAACAAACTTATGCCTGTATGCTATATATTGTGTGGGGAAAAAATATAAATGTTAAACACTATAAAGTGCATATAGCTTTTCACACTATCATTATGCATTTTTGTGAAAAACAACAACTAGTTTTTCTTTCTAAAAACAGCCAAATTGACTAATTCTGTATTCAAATATTCAATATTTCTGTACATTTTCCTTATAGAATGTGGCGGGAGGAGCAAACGAGTTGGGCTGTCGTGATTCGTCGATTTTATTCGACTATTCGAATTTTTTAAATCTTCGACTTCATTTTGCTCGTGTCGACTAACCGGCAAAATACCGGAAGTGGCGCATTTCACAGACGAGAATGTATAAAACACATTATTAGTCTGTTTTCCAAGGCTGCATGATATATTAAACCCATTTAAAAATCATAATTAAGCATAATTGTGAATTCACAAACGCTACGATTTAATTAAATAATTATATGTGATGCAGTTCTAATACAGTATATGCGCTTTAATTATTTACATGCGTGTAGGTTAAAGATGCAGTCCATAACATTTTTTGGTTAAAAATGATCCAAAATCAATATTTGAGCAAGTGCATGCCTATATGTTTATATATAATAAACCTATACATGCATTTTTAATTATTTATAGATAGTATACATTACATATTTTATACAGCTTATTATTTTTATAGATTATATATAATTTGTTTAGAATATATATGTATAAGAAAAAAAATATGCATAAAAAAAACTAATTACATTTATTTATTTACTACTGGTTATGATCTGTGGACACTATCAAACACATATTAATCATATTCTCTTACTGCAGCTGTACTTGGATGTCAACAGAGACACTAAAGACTGAGTGACAGACAGCGAGACGAGCACGTAAACCGTCATGGACAGATGGACAGGCGAAGTAAGAGAGTGACAGACAGAGCAGATTGGTGAGGCAGGAAACTCTCGCTCCCTTTAGGCTTGTGTTTTGCTGACTCAAGCCAAAAAACCTGTTATAACTGGAATATGCTCAAATAAGAGGCTTGGAGTTTAAACTCTTTACATTCATGAGGCTGCTTCATTACTTTGTCTAAGGAGTTATTCTTAATTTATCACCTCACTGGTCATTCAAATGACACCTGTTGCTTAAAGGGGTCATATGATGTTGCTAAAAAGATCATTATTTTGTGTATTTGGTGTAATGAAATGTGTTTATGTGGTTTAAGGTTAAAAAAAACCACATTCTTTTCCACATACTGTACATTATTGTTTCTCCTCTATGCCCCGCCTTTCTGAAACGCGTC
>NW_015633195.1:212000-213904 GCF_001515625.1 Sinocyclocheilus rhinocerous
ACCATACTGTGATGCCTTGTCCGGCCGGAGCGACGAGACAAAAACATTAAAACCCATTATAAACGAGGCATTTGTTGCATCCAGTGGGGACATAATTATGGATTATAATGATGTATACTGACTTTTTACACATTGCGTCGCGCCACGTAAACATAAAACCATGTCTGCATTTGTGATCGGAGAAATGACAAACAACAAGCGCTACTCTACACTGCTCAAAACGCGCGTTTGAATCGTCAGTGGCAAATTCTTCATATATAAAAAACGTACTTGCAGTCTGTGAGTCAGAAGAGCCGGCATTGTAGTCTACTCTCACAGGATCAGGAAACAGTCCTCCATAAAATGTGCTGCACACATCTGAATATTTGGGTTGAACTGTTCTGGAACAGTGTTGTAAATACAACTTAACCACTGATTTCTAGTCGTGTCCTCTTTTGGAAGGCCAAACAAAGTAGTTTCGCCTTCACAACGAAACACAGCGTCACACACGGCGGGCTAGAGTGAGCGGAGGCCGGAGGGCTAGAGTGAGCAGCGGCCGGCAGATTCGACGAAGGAGCGGCCGGGGGGCTTGTGGCAACCACATGTGACGACCCCGGGCTGGACTCCGCTTCGTCCACAGTGAAAGCCGATCCGGCGATCCACAGCGCGAAGTTGATGTATTTCCTCAGCGACCAGCACTGATCAGCTCTAGGCATGACGAAGCGTTTATGATCCTCTTTTGGAAGGCCAAACAAAGTAGTTTCGCTTTCACAATGAAACACACAGCGTCTTCACGTCATGGCAATACAATGGCAAACAATACTACAGCGAGAATAAAAGTTATGCCTTCTTTCTTTGCGTGAACATTTGGGCGGCGTTATGCAAATATTCCCACATCGTGACGTAGACATGTGGGGGCGTGTTAGAACGAGCCGTTTTAGGTAGGCGTGGTTGACTCTTAATTTTTATAAAGAATATCTCTTTGGATTTGAGACTTTAGTCTTTGCAACTTTAGAGATCTTCTTTATGCACCAAGAGCTTGTAACACTTCAAAGAGAAAGGAAAAATTGAAATCGCATCATATGACCCCTTTAATGACAACAGAGACACTTTAGCTGTTTCTATCGTGTTAATTTATTGTGTGATAATACTGGCACTTGACTCAGATAAATTTCACTTTACGTTAATTAGAGGCATTTCTGGCATCATTATTTAACACTACAAGTACTAAAGAGAAGGTGAAAGTCACATGACCATTTGTTAACAAGGCAAAATGCAAAAGTACATCAAAATCTGTCACACATTTAGACACTGTTCTGTTGCTCAGGCAATATAAAACCTTGCCAGTGCCTGTTCAAATTGCATATCTCTCAAGGACACCAGCTTCAGCCTTGAGCACCAGGCAGACAGCACAGACATTGACAGTGTGAGTGTGAATATGACTCCTGGATACTGTCTGAAATGTGATTTGCATCTTTACAACCAGAGGCATTATGCGTTTATTTTTTTAGGTGGCACCAATTGCAGTCCTGGCTCAGTTCACTCCCTAGGCAAGATAAGACATGACCAAAAATGTAATTAATTAACAGAGCTATCACAAAAATACACAAACTGATAAAAATAATCTAAAATAAATAAACTTTTGTCAAGCAAAGTCAAGTCACATTTATAAAATGCTTTATACATTGCAGATTGTTTCAAGGCAGCTTCACATTAATAAACAGGAAAATAACAGTGTTAAAGGGGTCATATGACGCGATTTCAAGTTTTCCTTTCTCTTTGAAGTGTTACAAACTCTTGGTGCATAAAGAAGATTTATAAAGTTGCAAAGACTAAAGTCTCAAATCCAACGAGATATTCTTTATAAAAGTTAAGAGTCAGCCACGCCTACCTAAAATGGCTCGTTCTAACACGCCCCCACATAT
>NW_015633195.1:214362-218673 GCF_001515625.1 Sinocyclocheilus rhinocerous
TAATGTACAGTATTTGAAAAATAATGTGTTTTTTGAACATTAAAGCATGTCAACATATTCTGTTACACCAAATACACAAAATAATGATCTTTAAAATAGCATCATATGACCCCTTTAATGTTGTAATGTTCATCAAATTATGAAGCGGCTTCAGTTTCAAGGCAAGGCAAGGCAAGGCAAGTTTATTTGTATAGCACATCAGCTGTAAAGCAGACAATAGTGTCATTATTCAGCTCAATTTAGTCCAATGTTTTTTCATTTCTGTTCAGTAACTGTGACAGTGTTGCAAAATTCATCAATTATGAAATGAGTTCACAGTAACGAGTTGAAACAGAACTGTAAAACAGAAATCCAGAAACAGGCAAGGGGTTGATCAATACGCCCTTTATAATATTAAATCTGTAAAATGTAAATATAATTTTATAATGCTAGCATTTTTGTGTACTGTGCTTTCTGTATTATTATTATTATATAATTAATGATATTAGTTTAATTATGAGTTTATGTACATGTGTAGCATTATATTTTATGCAACATTGCAGGCACTATGCAACTTTTTATTTATGTATGTATTTATTTATTTATTTATTTATTTTCGTGTCTAATGAGCAGTCCTGACTCAGTTTGTTCCCGAGATAAAACATGACAAAAAAGAAAGAATGAAAAAAAATTAGAACATGATGTTTCAGAAAAGTGCAACAGCATTTCAGACAAAACTTTTTACCTACAATCAAAGACACACAGTTTTTTGGAAACTGCATTCCAAATCAGCTTGAATCAAAACCAGACAAGACGCTTTGTGTAAGTTTTTCATTCAGGACCAGTGATACTGTCCATTAGCTGAACCTATACAACTTCCAAGTTGTTTACAAAGGCACTGGAAAAAGAGATGACACCCATTATGAGCCATTCATCCCTTAGTGTGGCATTTAAGTAGAATCCGTCATTGTTAAAGTCCCAGGCGCACAGTAGAGAGCTCATTCTGAACTCTATGGTGGACTATGGCATGTGCCACCGAGAGCTGCTTTGTACCACAGGCAGTGGACATGAAAGAGAATCTGTGTCAAACTCTTAAGAGATAAAGAGAGACTATCTGGTCCCACATGAATGCACTGACTGTCCTCTCTATTAGCGACATAATTCCAGGCATCTTTAATGTACCTCTTGCAGCAAGCTCTGAAGCAGGAGTATAAATTGCTTTCTTTTCCTAAGGGAAGATCGTCCTGTTGGGGAACTGTTAATAAGATCCTTCCACATCTGGAGGGAGGCTTTTTAAAATGTACATCCGCATCGGGCCAGGTACCTAATGCAGTACTTCTTGCCGAGAGCTTTTTAACCAGCATTTTCTTTTGATGGCAAAATATGCAGGCTATAAATAGTATGACAAAATGACAAAATAAGAACATCATAAAAGGAGGTAAAATGGAGTTAAAGATATTCTTCATGTATAGATGCTCTATAAGGAGCATGAGCATCTGAAGACCTGTACTATTGAGCTATGGCAGATGAGAATTATGACTTAAAGGGAAGTTCTAATGCTATTTCATGCATTCTGACTTATTTACACCGTTAAAGAGTTGGATTCTCATGCTAAACATGGTTTCAAAACCGAGTTGGACGTATGACGGAGCATTTCTGTGCCAAATACACTCCTTCAGGGTTTGTATAAGTTTTGGAAAGTTTTTTTTTTTGAGTATGGCCCTGTATGACGTCATAAAGAGCAGAATTCCTTGTATGAGCACTTTTCCCAGAAAACACATCAACCAAAAAACACATCCACACATCAACCAGAGCGAGAGCAAGAGAACGCCCATCAACGTGCTTCATTCGGTTACGGAAGTCGTCGGCAGCACTACACAGGACTTGCTTGAGAAGGATTTGTCATTTTGTATTTAGACAACGAAATCAACGGTCACCAAAGAACTGTGTTTTTGTTTGTCAGGGAAAGATAACCTTGTTAAACTTCCTAAAGAACCCAGCATTAAGGCAACAGTGGATGCTGTTTGTTTCTCCGGGGCAGCAACGGAGTTGTGCAATTGTGTTTGTTTGTTTGTTCCCAGTATTTTGGTGACTAATGTTTTATAAACAAATTAAATAAAATTTAAGTCAAAGTTTTTGATCTGGTTTTATTTATGTCGATGTCAGAGCTTGCAGACAATCGCTACGCAAAAGTTTTGCGTGCTTGTGACTCTTTAGCTCCACCCACGGCATGCCTCTCGGAAAGAAGCATAAAGCTGTATCTTTCTTTTATAAATCTGATAAAACTAAAGACTCCCCGAAGATATGAAGGATGCAATACTACTCTATAGGTACTCAAGATTAACATGAGATTGACTGTGTGTGTTATGTCCCCTTTAAATATTAAGTGCATTTCTCATGCAAAGCTATTGTACGACTTCAGAAGTCTTGGAAAATAATGTACAAGTCATATGGACATAGTGGACAAGGCATAAGATGACTTGTTCTTTTTTTACTTCTACAAACTACATTTAAAAATTTTTACTGTAACATTACATGAAATGTAAGGTTAAATCTAATACAGTTTTCCCTGTATATAGAAAGGAGACTTACTGTTAAGCAAAGTTACCATTAACTACAGTTTTTACAGTAGCATTTTTACAGTCTTTTACAGTTAAAATCCTTGTTTACAGTTTTTCATCCTTTTTGAACATGGTTACTGTATGCTTTCATTATACTAAAAAGCGCTGCTCTAAGATTTAAATAATTGTATTTCAAGGAGAAAAAAGTCATACTGGTTTGGAACAACATGAGGGTGAGTAAATGATGACAGAATTTTGGGGTGAACTATCCCTTTAAGAGAAAGGGATATAATATTGGCACAGTGTTGTAGACAGATCCTAATCTCTTTAATTTATTCTAGAGAGTCTATATCTCTTACTTTCATATTCTTTCTCTCTCAGCAGCAGTTCTGGATTGCATTTGAGATGCTAAATCAAACAGAACAGTCGACCCAAACATAGGTCAGGACAAGCTCCGCCTCCATTCAGATGCACCACTTTCCCAGACATTTGAAACCTCACAGTTCCACTTCAAATGAACTGCAATGACAGACAACTTCCTTTGTAAATCATCTCAGTACAGTACTCCCACTGCCAAGATAGCAACCAGACAAGAACAACAACAACAAAAACATACCAGAATCTGTTTCAAATTGGGAAAGGAACCAGATGCCAGATTTATGCTCTGACAAAAACACAAGCTACCTCGAAACAACCATATGCTTCCACATCATTTCCGACAGCTTTTTTCCTTGATTTGGGTATCTCTCCACAGACTGTTTCCCAATTCCAGCTGACAATAGTTGTGATTGACAGGTGGCTCGTGGGAACTTAACAACACGTGAGGCAAAGGCCAAAGAGCTTGACCCTGCCCGAGCGAGACAGAGAAACAGCTGCTCCTTGCACTATTTATTTGACAAAGAAAACTTTGTTTTTTGACACTCCAACAGCACTGCCATGGTGAGCCATCTAGGCTGTAAAAATAGAGATTTAGATGCAGTATATCACATAATAATAATTACAAATCTATTTAGATGGTCATGCTGAATGGCTGTGGGTGCGTAGGCGTACCAGATGCATCCCTTTGGCATGATTTTGTGTTATAATTAGACAGATTGCCCCTGAAAAATATTTAGAGTAGTTGTGATAAATGGCTAGAGGGGTCTGTGAGCGCTCTGCTCCAGCTCATAGGGGATTGTGAACGATTGGTTTCCAGAACAATGTAAAAGGTCTCTGATGACTACGGAGGAATGTGAAGTAGACTGACTACAGACTGACTGCATTCCCAATGTTTTTAAAAGTTCTCAACATTCTGTTCCAGACTGACTACATTTTAAATTTGGTTTACATTTAACTGGCTTTTAATGATCTGTATAGAACAGTGGTTCTGGACCGTATACTTGACACCTATTGGACTGCATGCATGAAGTATGTTTAGTAACGGGAGCCTAGGAGGACTAGTGGTCGGCCGATATATCGGCCGATATTTGGCATTTTTTAAATATCGGCATTGGCCGATGCGTTCGAGGCGGGGCTTTTATTTTGACAGCGCGCCAGACTTTTATCTCGTCGGCACTGAGAACGGCAGTGCCTGAGCACACAGTGCTCACATTCTCCCTCTTGTTTGCTGTCGTCGTTAACAGTTCTGTCTAATACGGATAGAAGTCTGTTTAATAATAATCAGAAAGAACTGTTAAACAAAGGAATGAAAATGTATACAAAAAGTATTATAACGATTGCTTTTATATTATTAGTAATAGAAAGGCAAACATTATAATACTTTCTTGTTTGC
>NW_015633195.1:218712-225627 GCF_001515625.1 Sinocyclocheilus rhinocerous
TAAAGCATGTCAACATATTTTGTTACACAAAATACACAAAATAATGATCTTTAAAAAAAACATCATATGACCCCTTTAAAATCGTGATTTCAAATTATGCTGTGCTTTAATGCATTTGCCCACTGTCATATTCATGTCATTTTCACTGTGTGCTGTATGTAAAATGAGTGTTACCTTGGCTTTATTTGATAAAATATGATTCCCTCACACAAACTTCCCAGACCCAGACAACCAATCAGAATCTACCTACCTTCCCCCCTGAGCATTTAAAGCATTATAGGTATTGGTGCTTGGTGTTAATGGGTTTTATAGGTCCTCGATCATTTCATGTGAGTGTAGAATCATTTTATCATATTTATCAAAGCTGCTCATTTGTGTCCTATCCATTATTATGTGTACAATCCATAATTAGTAAAACATATCGAGTGCATCTTTAAAAACCATGTTTCAACTATTAAGACGCCAAAATAGCAAACAGTTTTTCTAAGGTCTGTCCGCATAGGCTGCATGTTATGTACTGTAACGGTACCGTTAAATGAGGACTTTACACAGGACAAAGACACAAAAACATCTCAATATGAAACAGCTTGCGCAATAAACACCATATGTTTTCTATTACTTCAATTCTTGCTCATGTATTGGACGCTTTCCAATTAACTTCTATGACGTAACAATTAAATGATTTCCGAATTACAAAGACACATAATCCGAATCTGCGCCTAGTGTGCACTTCATCCAGTTTTGCAAAAACAAAGTAACTCACATCAGGATGAAAACACATCAGTGGAGCTATCGTTCTGCAAAGAGGTGTTTGAAATATTTACTGTGCGAGAAAACACCCGAACACTTAGAATACTGAATCGGGTTGACACCAGCAGCACCGCTGGGTCAGTTCCCTTTGTCAATGGTCTTACTGCAAAAACTTGATTTTAAGCGATTCACAAGCTGCTTACCATAGTATGAAGGGGGAATTGCACTTTTCCTTGCCATTGCACCTCCGACGAGCGGTCCTCGTGTGTCTTTTGTTTATGTGATTGCATATGAAGCTGTGGACGTGAATAGCGTCTCTCGCGCTCGTCCACATATACAACAAATCTGTGATTTGCTGGGCCACGCAACGCCGCGTCACTGTGTTTAAAGCTCCATCAGCAGTGAGACACTGCACACAAAGAGGCGGGCCATTCTATGAGTGACGTCTCAATTGTCCAATCGCTGACTGCCATCAGCTCCCAAAAGCCAATCCAATTTCTGGAGGCGGGACTTATCGTAGTACTTGTGGGAAAATAAAAGAAATCTCACAGGCAGGCACAGGAAAAACACTTCAGTGAACACGAGAACCAAGTAAATCAACCGAAAACAGTCTGCTAGTGTTTTGAAATTCCCTTGTGCTTCGACACAATAATAGACTGTGAGTATTTATGTACAGTATGGGCTCGTGGAGACCACAATGATTGGCGACCAATTTTTATGTTAGTGAGGAAGTTCAATGCCAAATGGTATTTCAGTTTCTTTCTCAAAATTGTTTTCCCCTCAAGCCAACTCACCATCACGGAATGGGGAAGTTGAGCAATTAAAGTAATAAAACAGTATTAGTCTACTATAAATGACATTTATATTATACTTTCCACTAATCAAAAAAGTACAATGTTTTTGCACAGTAAAAAAAATACCATGGTATCGAAGTACCATACTACCTTCTGACATTCTGACTGTCACTCTACTTACTAAGATATCACCACAATAGGTTTTGTGTCATCCTGAAAGGCTACTACATTTATTTAAGATCAGAAATATATAGGAAAGTCATACATCATTTTAACACATCACATCTTGCAAAATAAAATAAAGAAAATTAAACTGAAAAGGTGAAGAAGCTGTGGAAATTACTGTGGCTGCCAACGTTTGCATTTCACCACCTGATGGCAGTAATGTGTTGTGATAGATGCCAATGTAAACTGATGAACGCACCAGTGGTCTTAAATAAGGAATACATACAAAATATGTAAAAAAAATAAAACCTGCCTACATTTATTACAGGTATTTTAAATTCTTCTTCTTCTTCTTATTATTATTATTAGATTTATTGGAAAAATACAGTTCTCATCAGAATCCAGAATTTTCCTGTCTTATCTCTGCAGGGGCGCCACTATGGTTTCTGGGCCCCCTGAACAGCATATTGATTCGGGCACCCTTCGTGCGTACTCCTCAGTAAAAATCGTGTTCTGGGCCCCATCTCCCTCATCGGGCCCTTGGAATCGTTCTAACCTTCCCCCTGTTAATGGTGCCCCTGCATCTCTGTCTCGTGCTTAGTAATGCAGAGTTCAAAAGTAAAATCCAACACATGCAAATGCAATGCATTCTTCCAGGAAACTTTAGACCAGGCAATCAAAAACCTATTAAGACTCCAGTAACTGGTCTAATAAGCAATAATGATTCATTCAATTCCATGCAAAATTAGGGGGCAGCTGCAACTTCTTAGTCCTGACATGATTCACTAATCAGGAACTATAATGGATATGTGCTCTCTCTCTCTCTCTCTCTCTCTCTCTCTCTCTCTGTGTAATATACCATAATTGAAATAGTATAAACTGTCTTTTATTTGGACCTTTTTTGTGTGTTCAGTGGGTCAGACAGTCTGACAAGTACGATTTATAATATACGTTGCATCAGGGTAAAGTTTTTATAGGTGAAGAGTAGTGTCCTGTCTGTTTCAAGTATCGTTTTAATGTTATTTTCCCAGATATTTTAAGATTTTTCTCAAAATTATTCACATAGTAAATCAAGTCACTCATTAAATTCTTTGTGCAATGGTTTTAAGTACAAACAAATCCAATAATACACTATACTCTAATGCCCGAATTGGTGTATAAATTGCTGAGTGAATTGTGTTTGAGTAATGGTGGCATTGCATCTCAGATTGTTGGCTAACTTGTAAGCTTCTTAGCACGAGCTGCAGTAAAATGTGTAAATACCAACAAGCTCATGCTTCTGCATAGGCATTGCACGCTCACTTGTGTTTTGATATTAAATTACTTGTAGTGGGACTTACCAGTTATTTTAACAGAAGGTAAGATATATTCCTAATCAGTTAGAATACATGTTGTGCTGTGGGCTCATCTTGAGTGATATTTTCATGAGCCACAGTTTTCAAGATGACATAGTGCTGTCCTACATTCAGTCAAAGCAGTTTCAAGGTAGATGTATGCACTTTTACAAAAGCAAATATGGTTTACAGTATTGTGTATATACAGATTTTTCCTGTTAAATTTTATTTTCAGTCTTTTAAAGATAAAGGGTTATGCTTCAAAATACAAGGGATAATATCAACATCAAAAACCCAGAAGCAAACAGCGAACTTAAGAATAGACACCAAGTGTGGTATGTTGATGAGCTCAAATAAATGGACTGAAGGTGCTTGTGATATCAGTGCCACTGCAGACACAGCTTGTTCAGAGAAGAGCAAAAACTAAAACAACTTATACAACATATAAGATGCAGCTCTTGTGAATGACTGACCTACCAAATTTACCCAAATATGCAAAAACCATTCGAATAATCTTTGGTTATTTTGGCACATGATTGTTTAAATATCAGATTAGCAATATAATGTCTCTTAACAAGTTCTGTAACGTTTAAAGTGTTAACAGTGTGCGAATGATTCAATGACGTTCAAGGAGTTTGGTTTTTTAAAAAAAATTCTGTCAGTAGTCATTTTTGGCATTTCTTCTTAAATCTTCAAATCTTAAAGGGGTCCTATTATGCTTTTTTTTCAAAGCCTTGGTTTTGTTTTGGGGGTGTACTAGAACAGGCTCTCATACTAGTTTTTTCGAAAAACTCTCTGAATTTTTCACATATTTTAAATTATTACAACACCTCTCTCCCCAGTCTGGCATGAACGGCTCGAATAGTTCCTGTATCAAATGAAGGCCTGCCTTTTGAAATACGAAATGTGCTGTGATTGGTTAGCTGCGCCAGTGTGTGTTGTGATTGGCAGCACTCTGCACCTGGTCGGGAAATATCTTGCCCCTTACCATAGCCACCTGCAAGCTTCAGTGTAAATATTGTGTCAAAATCAAATCAATTTGAGCGCAATTTAAACCCGGATGATTGTAACCACTCTAAGTTCATCTGCCTTGGGAAAGCTAGCGTGTCTCCGACATAGTGATAACACTCGTTGCCTTCTCTAGTGCAGCTCAACTAGGTCTCGTCCCATTCGTCGATATTTGTGATATCACAAATCCTGGAAAATATGCGTTGTAGTCCAAACGAGTCATTCGTTGAAGTTTTTGAAAAGTGATTTCTGTTAAATAAAATATCTCCTTTTGAATTGGACTTTGAGCTTTGTAACTTTGCAGATATTTTTTATGCTCAAACAGCAACATTACAGACTAACTAAAGTTGAAAAAGTGAACAAGCATAATAGGACCCCTTTAAAAACTTTTTAACAAAGCACTTTTTGTGGTACTTGTGACATCTTGTTTTGTAAAGATAAAAATAACAATGCTAAAATGTTTTATCGAATACTGTTGGAGCAGCTTACTGTTGCCATTCCTTAAGCGAATGTGACAGGTGTTTGGGAGTGTATTTAGCTTGCTATGACTAATTAATGACACTTTCTAGTTAATAAAACGTTGTTTGAAAATGCTTTTGAAATGTAGGCTAGGCTATACACCATTAAAAGTTTATTTGGGTTGGTAATGTCTTGTTTCTGAAAGTCTCTTATGCTCGCCAAGGCTGAATTTATTTGATCAAAATACAGTAGCCTAATATTGTAACATATATTTACAATTTAAAATAACTGCAATTAATTTTAAAAGGTAATTTATTCCTGTGATTTTCTGCAGCCATTCAGTGTCACATGATCCTTTAGAAATCATTCTATCAATTGATGAATATAAAGTAAAAAAATAAAAATAAAAAATGCATTTATTTGAAATATAATTTTTTCTAATGTAATAAATGTCTTTACTGTCACTGTTGATCAATTTAATGTGTGCTTGCTGAAAAAAAACAATTTCTGGAATAAATAAATAATATATGCATATGCAAAAAAAGTGGTACATACAATGAGAGCCTCAGCCCTCATGTTGTGATTTCCATTGGGTTGCAGAAGTTCAGTTGCATTAAAACTCATTATATTCCAGGCTAGTTCGTAACCTAAAACATTCATCCCTTTTGAACAACAGTGAGCTACTATAAAGACTAAAGCGGTACCTGTGGGCAAATGAGTCAGATAAAATGACTGCTCTAATTTCATAATCCGTATAAAGTAATTTAGTAATGGGCCATCTGGAATATTCACATATCTCTTTCATTCAGATTGATCTGAGAGCCTGATTACAATTGACATGGTCAAAATACATGGTTTGGATAAACTGAGACTAGATACATTCAAGCTTGGCTTCAAAACTTTGAATCAATTCCTCAGGTAGGACAGACACCTGCTCCATGCTTTCTGTTTATTCTGATGTGCCCTCATATAAATAATGTGTGAGACACTTAGTGAGTGCCTTTCTTCAGGCACCTGCTATGAATATATTAACATTCACAAAGTGTGTCCCCTGCTTCTCTGTGTGATCAACACTGTCTTATGAGGGGACAGCTCATCTGGTCAGGGTGCCATGTAAAAGGCCAGACACTTGTTGGGTTTTGGTTGGCTCCATCTGCTTCAGGATCTTAAAATAGCTTGTGCACTGATATACATGGAGACATTCCTGAACATTGCTGGGTTGCTGTAGAGTAGTAGTGCCATGGAGTCAATGAAAGGTTGCAGATTTGAATGCATGAAATCAAAGGCCATGAACTGTCAACACTGTGCTTAATATGATAGCATCACGCAGTTCCTGCAGATTTGTCAGCTGCACATCCATGATGCCAATCTCCTGTTTCACCACACCCCAAAGGTGCTCTATTGGATTGAGATCTGGTGACTGTGAAGGCCATTGGAGTACAGTGAACTCATTGTCATGTTCAAGAAACCAGTTTGAGTTGATTTGAGCTTTGTAATCCTGTGGAAGTAACCATCAGAAGATATGTATACTGTGGTCATAAATGGATGGACATAGTCAGCAACAATACTTAGGAAGGCTGTGGCGTTTAAACGATGCTCAACTGGTACTAAGAGACCGAAAGTGCTCAAAGAAAATATCCCCCACATTATTACACCAGCCTGAACCACCAATACAAGGCAGGATGGATCCGTGCTTTCATGTTGTTTATGCCAAATTCTTACCCTACCACCTCTGTTGTAACGAGTGATTATCTGAGTTACTGATGCCTTTCTGTCAGCTTGAACCAGTCTGGCTGTTCTCCTCTGAGCTCTGGCATCAACAAGGCGTTTTCACCCACAGAACTGGGGTAAAAATATCACTGGATATTTTCTCTTTTTTTGGACCATTCACTGCAAACACTAAAGATGATTGTGCGTTAAAATCCCAATTGATCAGCAGTTTCTGAAATACTCAGACAAACCCATCTGGTGCCAAAAAGGGTTGGTTGCTTGGTTTGAACTTTAGCAGATCATCTTGACCATATCTACATGCATCCTAAATGCATTGAGTTGCTGCCCTGTGTTTGGCTGATATAAGATATTTGAGTTACACATACATACACACACACACACACACACACACACACACACACACACACAATGGCTTTAACACACACGACAAACACATCTGTGTCATAAACACTTTTATATGAAATTTGCATGCATTTTGAATTATAATGAAAATAATCCAGTTTATCAAAGTGATTATGAGCTATAAATTGATTTTTAATTGCGTTATGTACAAGTGGTTCCAGTTTATGTATTGGTATATTTCACGTCTCTTTTTTTCTATTAAGATAAAACAATGATTTTTATTAATACACATTAATGTGAATAATAATAATAATAATAATAATAATAATAAT
>NW_015633195.1:225712-230121 GCF_001515625.1 Sinocyclocheilus rhinocerous
CACACACACACAAACACACACACACACACACACACACACACACACAATGGCTTCCATGTTTTATGGGGACATTCCATAGGTGTAATGGTTTTAATAGGCTACTGTACAAACTGTATTTTCCCTTACCCTAACCCTACCTCTAAACCTTCCCCTCACACAAAACGTTATGCATTTTTAGATTTTCAAAAAACTTCAGCTTGTTTCCTCATGGGGACCAAAAATGTCCCCACAAGATCAAAATTTACTGGTATTACTATACTTGTGGGGACGTTTGGTCCCTATAATGTAGGGAATATCAGATACACACACACACACACACACACACACACATTATCTGTCAAAAGTTTGGAATACTTAGATTTAAAAAAAATATTTATATTAATATTTTCTTATGTATTATATATTTAATAATAATTAATTTGATAAACATTTCTTGCTGTTTCTTTGCCTTCAGTGTCTACAGCTGTTTAGGATTTCAGATTATTAAATAAACTCCTGAGTCACCTATGCTGTATTTTAAATGTGGTGAGAAGAGAAAGATATATGAGGGAGACACTGTATATATAAGCAGAGGCAGAAGATTTGATTGCTGCTTTTTCAAGGCAGTAATACCACCACTGTGATCTTTCGGAAAATTGATCTGTCCATCCACTGGAAGAGCAGCGGTTTGTGACCTCATCAGAGAGGAAAGACTATTTAATTCAAATAAGCTTTAATTTGATGCCAAACGCATCACCAACTATCTTCCTGTCACCACTTTCCCCCCAATACACACAGACCAGAATAAATCTCAGCCTCAAGGAGTGATTTAATCAAATATCCTGATGAGGCTGACAGGAGGACAAGCAAAATCTAATTCTAATTTGTCTCCAATGACAGCAAACACTGAATCAATCCCCAGATGCCTTTACCCTTTTCTAATTTTCACCTACGCTCAATGAAGGAAAGTAGCAAATTTCATCCGTGCTTCAGATCATTGGCTTCTTTTGATTAATTTGTTTTCACAGACAAACAACCACATACAAGTCATTGTAAAATGATTCCTAGATCAAGTAAATAATGCTGAAAAATTACCAAAGAATTATTTGATTGAGTTGGATTCATGCATTTATTTCCACATTGATGTAAACACAAAATGAGAAAGCGAATTGTAAAATATAATTCTGTAACATTAACTATTCTTCAGTCTTTCTTTAGTCCAGGTATCAATCATCATGTGCACAGATGTGTAATTAATAATTCTTTGGAATATACATATATATTTAACAAAACTAAAGCACACAGCAAGACATCCATAAATCATGAATCATGTCTCATTTTCACACAATCAAAGGGTTGAGAGCAGTTTAAATCTGAAAAGTGAAGGTGAGATTTGAAAAATGTATGGGCAATATATGAAATACAGTGTTGTGTGAAAGGGAAAAGATATATTTCCATTTCCTCGCAGTTCCAGACGAAATTACAGCTTCCAGCAAATCTCTGCTCCCGTGAGAAGCTCTGCCACATTGCGTGCCATTTATAGAAGAGAAGATGGTATCTTTTACATCCAGGCCGTACGCTGGCAGTTTGGGATATGGGCTGTGCTTTCTATGCTGAAGTCAGTTCACATTACCAGACTTTCGTTCTAAGACACCTGCATCACCCCTCATAAACCATGAAAATAATGGTGCCATTGACCTCTATGGCATCAAATGAAGATCCATTTAGATGTATGTGAAATATCATAGTAACAATGCATGTGATGGACTGAGAACTGACTGTTAGATTATCAAAACAATAATTCTGTTTTGGCATTTGGCATGGTACACTTTTATAAATCACACGCATTGTTTAATATGTCAGCCACTGTGCCCCATAATAATAAAAAACTGATGGATTATAAATGGTTTCTTAAGTGACATCTCACTGCGGACCGAAGGGAACTGAATGTGAGTTTGATGTATTGCAACCCAGAATTTCTCATCAATTAAAGCACTGTAATAAATTGCTGAGGCTGAGTTTAAAAGCACATGCATCAAAAACATACATCCCTGTGATGGCTTTCTGTCTGCAGTATCAGTGAATACAGTATATGAAAAATGTCTGCCTGTGGCGTTTTTTGAATGCTCCTATTGATCTTCATAGGACCAAAGGTTTTAGTGTCACGGTTTGCGATGACTATAACATTTAACTATTCTCTGTTGAATTACGTTCAATGTCTTGTCCAAAGTTTTAAAAAGTAGGACACTAAAAATCATTCATGATGTGTCGGCCAGACTCAGACTGAAATATCAAATTACTACATATAAAACTATGAAATATCTTCCGCTGCATACTGCTGATCATTGACATATATAATATATCAAGCCATCTCATTAATGGAGAACTGAATTACAGTAATATCATCACAGCACTACAAATCATTCATTACTCTAGAAAACAGTATTTTATTTATTTTTCTTTAAATTCCTCTAAAATGTCATATAAATTTTAAGAGGAAAATTACATAAGTCCAATTTAGAATGTGGAGGCTGGTATATGAAGACAATGTAGGCAACAGCACTAAGCACGGTCCCTTCAGAGACTCACACACCACTATCTATCAATCTCACATGTTGTAGCCTACTCCAGTCTGCACCCACTCGAAATTCAACCCGCCCATTTTAATGAAAGTGTCCTAGTAGCTAACATTTCGAGCTTTATAGCGACAGTCTTTGACTACCTAAACATTTTACAATATAGGCTACTTCTATCTCTGGTTACAATATATTTAAATGATTTTAAATCATTTTAATTAATTGTAAGGGATTGATACTCGGCGTTCTTTAAGACCGCGCGATCGCGCGCAGCAGCGTGTGAACGGGTGACTAGACCTGACAGAGTTCAGTAGAGCTCCAGTTTGACTGTGAGGACGTGTGAGCAGAAGTGCCGGGTTGAAGATGTGAAGTGTGGATTTGTAAAGCTGCTATCGTTGAGGCTGAATAACACATCTGGACGTAACGGACAGAATTAAACAATTCACAATATGAAGACGCGAACGGTAGCGCAAACTCTCTCTGACATTATAGAGTAACTTTACAAACATTTACCATGGTACGTAGTTTCCGACACAGTGTCATATTACTCCAGTTATTGTTGCTACTGCAAAAAACGTAATCAGTGATGAATAGGACATTTTCTCCAGACGTTCAGAATCTTTCTGCCTTTTTGTTGTTATTTACTTTCTGGTGACAATGGCAAGTTGTACTAAGTATTAGCCTGATACTATTTTGGTGGAAACTGCGTTTGACATGGTAAACTGTTGTAAGCCTGATAACAATCAAGACTGTTTACTACAGATGCCTGCATGATTAATATATCAAATGGAGACATTTTTGTCATGGATATTTTGGCAAATGTAATGTTTGGTGAGCACGTTTTTGTGTTCAAATGGCTATGTATATAAATGAAATTCTATAATTCAATGCAATTTAATTTGAACACACACACACACACTTTGGGATGTAATTTTATTTATCGTTTCATAATTTTGGTTAAAACAGTGATGCTAGGATGGGTAATGGAATTATAAAACATTTAATTTAACTTAAAAACTTGCAATAAAACTACACTGTAAAAACCACATTTTTTTTCTTTAAGTTAACACAACTTACCCTAACCTGAGGCTTGTACATTTCATGTAATTGTTCTTTTTTTGAAACGCACCAGCTGCTCATTCAGTTAATTGAACTTATTTAATTGTAAAGCTATGTACCAAATCTTTTTCTCCTATACTGTGGTACATTTTTAACATCTCATTCATGCCTCAAAATGAGGCTTAAAGGATTAGTTCACCCAAAAATGAAAATTAGCCTGTGTTTTACTCACCCTCGAGGCATCCTAGGAGTATATGACTTTCTTCTTTCAGACGAATCCAGTCGGGGTTATATTAAAAATTGTCCTTGCACTTCTAAGCTCTATCATTGCAGTCAGCGGGTGTTCCTGTTGAACAGTCCACAAGTCGTCAAATAAAGCGCGCGCATCCATAATAAAACGTGCCTCACACGGCTCCGGGGGGGTGAATAAAGGCCTCCTGTAGTGAATCCATGCATTTTTGTAAGAAAAATATCCATATTTCAAACGTAATAAACACTTTTCTCTCATTTCCGGTATCTGTCATATGCGGGAGCCGTTCCGGCGGATGACGTAGGACGTCGGCGTAGCATGATTAGTGACGAATAAAACAAAATAAAAACAAAACATTAGAGAGAACAAAACAAAACGCCGGTCACGAATTAGAAGCACAAACCGATGATTTGTAAAGAAAAATGTCGGAGGATTTCGATATAAACCAAGCGGAGACTGGTTTTCCTTTGCTAAAGTAAGGAAACTTTGCTTCCTTTGATCCTATAAACAAACTCGTGAGACTAGCATATCTCAGAGGCGCGCGC
>NW_015633195.1:230813-231997 GCF_001515625.1 Sinocyclocheilus rhinocerous
AAGTACAAAACGAGGATTTGTAAAGAAGAATGTTGGAGGATTTCGATATAAGCCAAGAGGAGACTGGTTTTCCTTTGCTAAAGTAAGGAAACTTTGCTTCCTTTGATCCTATAAACAAACTCGTGAGACTAGCATATCTCAGAGGCGCGCGCATACGTCCTGCGTCATCCGTCGGAACGGCTTCCGCGTACGACAGTCAGCAGAAGTGAGAGAAAAGTGTTTATTACATTTGAAATATGGATATTTTTCTTATGAAAACACATGGATTCACTACAGGACGCCTTTATTCACCCCCCGGAGCCGTGTGAGGCACGTTTTATTATGGATGCGCGCATTTTTTCGCACTTTGACGGTTTGTGGACAGTTGAACAGAAACACCCGCTGACTGCAATGATAGAGCTTAGAAGTGCAAGGACAATTTTTAATATAACTCCGACTGGATTTGTCTGAAAGAAGAAAGTCATATACACATAGGATGCTTCGAGGGTGAGTAAAAAACAGGCAAATTTCTTTTTTGGGTGAACTAACCCTTTAATTTACTGATGCATCTGTCAGCGGAAGCATTGATGGAGGATAATCTGAGCACTCTCAATAAAAGTTTCTTGTTCCTCTTGTTTCAGCGTCATGGGATCATATTGATTGGTGCTGTAAGCGTGTTTACAAGCTTATTGTTCCTGTTCAACAGCAGTTTCACCGACACACCAGAAAATCAGATGCAGTCAGATGGACATCAGATGGATGTTCTACAAACGCAAACATCCCACTTAGAAGGTTACAGCAGCATTATTGATAATAAGGTGACTTACTTTCATTACGTCTGTAAAATGCAATCAAGCACTAAAATGATTAATATGGCACTTTAAAATGTATAAACTAATTGCGATGAAAACCTTAAAAATATATTTCTTCTTACATGGTTTCAAATGTATTAATAAACACATTTAGTTTTGACGAATGACTAAACACATCAGCCTTGTGAGATCTTCTGTGAAATTGCAAAATTCGCTTGTAAGTTATAATAAATGACTTTTGATTTAACTATTGCAATGTTAAAATGTATTTTTACACCAAGTTTCTAGACATTCCTCTCATTAGGCTTTTACTTTTTTTTTGTGTGAAAATTGAATGCTCAGCAATTTAGTCTGTTCTTTTTTATATATACGTATATATATATATATATATAT
>NW_015633195.1:232152-240015 GCF_001515625.1 Sinocyclocheilus rhinocerous
TATATATATATATATATATATATTTAAACGTTTCACAGACATCTGGAAATCACAGTAAATGTTTACCTTAAAATCTCCCCTCTCAAACTGCATCTGACCAGTCTCGGGTCTCCTATACTGCTCACTCAAGTCCATTAACTCCTATTTGGATGAGTCAAGATATTTGGATAATTTTCCATGTATAACTTAAATATGAAGATTTCCTACATTTATTCATTAAACAGTTTTGATGCAGTTGCTTTTCTCCTTAGTCATCAAATAATATCCTCAGACAGATAAGCATTATTATATTGGCACTGGCATTATATGATGTGCAGTGCATTATAATATTCAGAAGACTTGGCCATTTTTCTTTCTTTCTGTCATCTTTTTGTGTCTCCTGTCTCTCTGCAGTTTTTCATGATAAATCAGGTGCTGGTCTTAAAAGTCTTTTAAATTACACCTTCCAGTGATGCTATAATTTCTTTCTTCACTCCTGATCAGATAAAGTTGGAAGCTGCAAGCAGGTGTTGTCAAACTTTGGCCTCATCTTGAGGCATTGTAATCACCAGAACTATCACTGATGTAAATCTGTCTCTCAGTTCTCTCTCTCTCTTCTCTTTCCCTCCTTCACCTGTGCTCTATAATGTCATCAAAGATTTGGTTTAACACTACAACTGTGCAGAAATGCTGTTTACTCTCATGGGTGTTAAAAATTCACATATAGTTATATGTATATAGTGTGCGTAATGAGAGAATACACACTGATTACCTGCATAAGTATATCAGGTAAACATGGATGATATATTTTGGTCATTAAAGGGCTAGTTCACCTGAAAATTAAAGCTCTGCATCATTTACTCACCCCCAATGTGCTTGCTTTCTTCTGTGGAAAATAAATGGAAATTTTTGGTGAATGTTTACTCTGCTCTCCTCCATACAGTGAAAATGGATGTGGACCAGGGTCTGTCAAGCTCCAAAAAAGAAGCACCAAAAAGCAGCATTATTCACTATATTTCAAGGCTTCTGAAGCCATAAACTAGCTTTGTGTCAGAAACAGTACATAGTGCATAGTGTAAAGTAAATACTTGCTCTACATTCATGGTCACCATTCAATTTCATTGTCTGGAAAAGAGCAGCTTGGACATTCTGCTATAACTAACCCTTTTTGTTTTTCACAATATATAGAGAGTCACAATTGTTTTGAAAGACATGATGGTCAGTAAATGATGATAGAACTTGTATTTTTGGGTGAACTTTGCCTTTATTATGGGTATGATGAAATATAAAGCATCTAAATGTAAAATATCTAAGAGAGCTGTGTTTTTGTTAGTGAAAAGTTTTTTATATTTTTCACATCTTTGCCATATTTACATTTGACCCTGACAATACCTGTGCTCATCAAAGCCTGTAGTATTCTTCAGAGTCATAAGGCATCTCTATCATACTTCTCACTGACAGAAACGGCTCTCAAGTCTACCAGTTCTCATTAGTCAAAAGAGCACTCCTTTCCGAGCTAATAAGAGCTCCAGGGTTCAAAGCCAGATTTTAATGGATACTCTGTGGAAGTAATTTTGTAACAGAAACTGAAGATTAGCTCGTATTAGTGCAAATGAACAGCCAGTGTGGAAGATCGCTAAATGAACATGGCCTACAAGTCTTCATCAAAAATCACATATTTTTTCTAACCATCAGTGGAGGGAAATAGTTTTCCAATTTCATTTCACCCTGAAGAGTAGCTGGAATGTTCATTTCGGTTAATTTTCCCGACCGACAACCGTTAATTTTTATCCGAACATTAACCGTTAACTGATAAGATTAGAATAATAAATGAGTTTTAAATAAAAATAGAATGGATGTGTGTTTGTGACCCATTAAAAATACAAAAAAAAAGTATTTTTTATTTTTTACGGTTTATTTTAACGTGCAAACAGCAGCATACAGAACAACAGAGCAACAACAGAAACTGGATTCACACATCGTCAAATTATCACGCACCTGCAGCGCTTCTAAGAACAGAGAAAATCAGAATAAAATAACAAATAAAAAGAATAAAATAAATACGCCTACACTAAATATTTTTCAATTAAATAATTAACATTAAGATGACAAAACGAAAACACACTGAATCCTTCAATGCACCTTAAAGGACCTGCAGAGTCTTTTTTTCGTCATACAAAAATAAATAGCAGGCCTACCTCAGTGCACAATGTGTCTAGTTTTTATTAAAAAATAAAATGTGCGGATGGTCTGGAGTAGAGCTCTGCGCGTAACTGTTTCGTAATGCCGCTCCCGCTGACCATTACCGCCCACTCCTGTTATTTTTGTGGCCGCTCCAATCTTATATTGTTGATAATTTTCGCGCTAAATCAAATTGCTTTTGAATGCTCGCTCGCTGTTCACTTTCGATTTCGTGTTCACATGCACTCTGTGTAAAGGAGCACATCTAATCCTACAAGATCAGATATTTGTACGTGAGTTCAGGATCTGCTGAGCAGCAAATACTCCAGCATGGTCTGTCAGTCATCTATCCTACCCTCGACCAGAATAAATTAAATATTAGTGTATGTTGGATATTTATGAGCTTGTATTAAATATTTAATTGGCATGCTCATATTACCTTTGCCATCATCTAACACTCAATTACATCTTAATATCGCTAAATGTAATCATTAGCAAATCTAAAAATGAATATTTTTTTCATGCTTTTAATTCTAATGCTGTGTTGCCAAAATTCACTTGTAGCATTTTTGAAATTTTAATTTCATTTAAATTTAAGTAATTACTTTTTAGAGTTTATCTTTAATTTATATAGATAAAAAGTATAGAATTTAATACTGACTATCGATTATCAGTCATAACATGAAAATAAATATTAATCTAAGTTTATAAGATTATATGTGTGGTCCACAATTTTAAAAATGGTGGTTCCTTGTTAATGAAATATTTTCATATTGCTGCATCCTTGCTAATGAAATAATGATGCAAACTTTCAGCTTCATATGCTCAATCAAATGTTCAAAACTTTTGTACAGGGAGCATGTTTTCCCATAAAGGATAATGGCCTGAATCTGTTTTTTCTCAGAAAGGTTCTCAAAAATAGAGAGGGAGATTGCTATTAGAGTAATTATGATCATATGTCCCACTGGAGAGAGCTTAAGAATGATGATGTTAATGAGAGAATAATAAGTGTGGATGGTTATTTACTGGGCCTGATTTTCTTGCTCTCATCTCGGCTATTATCTCCATGGAAACAACCCTGTTTACAGCAGAAGAAATCTAATAGAGTCTCTATGGCTAAGAGGCAAAGGTACCTGCATAGGGAAAGGGCTGTCTGAGGGTGTACAGCTTCACTTGTATTATAAATGAATTATCTTACACAGTGGCAGGTGTGTCGGGCCACTGTGCTGATAAATTACTGGCCCCATATCAGCCCTTTTGTCTGGATTATAGTGCAAATGTGTGTTTTTAGAAGATACACACTTTTCCTGTCCCAACGTTTTACAGTTTGAAAGTCAGATGAATTGTTTGTATTGACTGACATAATGATAAAAAAACACCCATTTTATGGTGAATTGAATGCAATCTGGATTCACGTTGAACATATTATGCTATACTTTAGTTTTTAAGACACTCTGTAGGCTCTAGATAGAGGCAAATCTCTCCTCATAAATGAGGGTTTAGAATGCTTTCCCTTGAAGGTTTTCTCGCAGATTGGTTCAATGCATTAGTGTTCATTATGCTAGAGGGATTCGATAATGGAGCTAAAGGTACCAATAAAGGTAAAGGGTGTCTTTGGACCAGGCACTTTGATCTGTTCTGCACTTTTAGTGTGTTTCCATGCATTCATTTGCGAGTGATCTCATTCACATGGATCTAAATCATTCACCCACCATAGGTTTATCCTTTTGTGTTTGGCCTGCATAACTGTAGCCTGTTTATAATTTTAGCTTTCAGAATTCATACAAAATGAGTACATCTCTTCTATGATGGACATATTTAAATTTTTTGAATTAGAGTAATTTTGATATTTAATGTGGGGTGTATGTTCAAAAATGTCTGGGTAGTTTAACTGTGTGGAGGTACAAAGAAAAGAGGTTCATTAAAAAGCCTGAAAGTCTTGAAAAAAGAAATGATGTTCTATGTATTTTGGCAAAATCTTTTATTATTATTTCTTTGAAAAAAATAACAGCGAAGCAATTTTGTTTTAAAAATGTTATTAATATTTAAATTTATGTCTGCTAAATCAAACTTAGTCTGCTGTATCCAACATACAGAATACCAATTTGTTGTCGTTTGACACAAAAAAACAAACATAAAAGACTACTGTAGACCCTTTAGACTCTGTTGAGGTCATAATTAAAAAAATATTTTGACCTCCTTAAGGCAGTTTTTGTTCAGGAAATTCAATACAAAAAAATAAGACACTTAACCCAGAAATTATTCATTACTCAAAAATAATTTTGTAAGAATTTTGAAAATGTAAAAAATCTTTAAAATTTTTAATAACTTTAAATGTGTATACACTCATGTGTATTCCAGATGCAAGGGAAGTATTTTAGTAACTTTTAATTAACCACTACTTATCACCAGTTTTTAGTTATTAGATCATACTTTTTGTAGAATTTTTTTTAACATTTTTTCAGAAGTATATGAAACCAACTTGAATTAATTATATTATGTACATGAAGTCTAAAACATCTCATTATTGTCTCCATCCTCAGCCTCTTAGGATGCATTGCAAAAGTTGTGCCTTAGTGACCAGCTCTGGTCACATGACCGGAAGTGGTCGAGGTGTGGAGATTGACCGCAAGGAGTGCGTCATCCGTATGAATGATGCCCCAACACGAGGCTACCAGAGGGACGTGGGCCAGCGAACGAGCCTGCGTGTGGTCGCACATTCCAGCATGCAACGTGTGCTACGAAACCGACACGAGCTACTCAACTCCAGCCAGAACACCTTCTTTATCTTCTGGGGGCCCGGAAACTACATGCGACAAGACGGTAAAGGCCTTGTCTACAACAACCTGCGTCTGTTGAAGCAGATGATGCCTAAACTACAGGTGTACGTCATCTCGAGTTTAAAGATGCTGCATTTTGATGAGCTCTTTAAGAAGGAGACAGGCAAAGATAGGTAAGGATGGATGGTAATATTTCTTTGTGTTAGCTTACCTAATCTTTGTTACCTTTCCAGAGTGTGTTCGTTGAAGCATGGTGATTTATTAGCGTCATGAAAGCAGGAAAAATTGGATTATCTCCCTTGATTTGTACCACTTGCTGCAAGACACTGTAGAAACTATATACAACACTTTATTTTATAAGAGGACTTTAGAATCTTAAGACTGTGTTGAGGTCAATTTATCAAATGCAAAAATATTTTGACCTTTTTATGAAAAGGCAATTTTTGTTCAGGACATGGAGTACAAAAAAAAAACAAAAAACAAAAAAAACCTTGACTCAGAAAATGTTTTTATATTCATGACTCAAAACAAATTGTAGTAAAAATGTTTGCAAAATAATTTTAGTTGTGTACACTCAGGTTTATTCAACAAACTATTATTTACATTATTTTTATTAATTCATTAAAAAAAATTTTTTTTTTGTAATTTTGCTCAGGACTGAACAGCCATGGTCATTATAAAAAAGCTGTAACAAAAATAATTATATTTAAAGCTGAATTGTGTAATTTTATTAACCATATCTGCCATTAGTCAGTCAAACAGGTTTTTGATTCTTTAAAGAGAGATTGAAGTTTCAATATATGCAGCGTGTGGGGCGGGTGTGTGTGTGTGTCAGGTGGTCTGAACTAATGTGCAGACCACCAGAGCCTGCTGGAAGGTTGGTATCACTGGCCCACAGGGCATACGGCTTGGCATCAGTGTAGATTCAGGGTTAGTAGAGGATCAGTGCCAGCTGGGATGTACCCAACCAGACACAAACTGCTCAAGGCAAAATGCTCACATGTTCTTAAACTTTTGAGTTTTTTCTGTCTGTTTGTGGATCTTTTATCTCCTTATATCTCTTTTATCTCAATCCGTCTCCCTTTGCGAGTTATCTAAGGCGTCCAGTCAAACTAAAAACATTGTACATGTGATGCTGAAAATGTTTTTGTTAAAAATCTAAACATGTTTGCAAGGAGACAGCATGCATTGCATTTTATTTTTGTAAAGTAAGCTTTAAAAAGTCTCTTTCGCCCACCAAGGCTGCATTTATTTGATCAAAAATAAAGTAAAAAACATTAATATTGTGAAATATTATTACAATTTAAAGGGACTGTTTTCTATTGTGATTTGTTTTTAAAATGTCATTTATTCCTGTGATGGCAAAGCAGCAAATCAGCATATTTGAATAATTTCTGAAGGATCACGTGATATGTGAAAACTTATATATAAATATATATATATATATATAACAGGGAACCTTGTCTTTTTATCATCACCGCTACATAGATGTCCTCTTTCTCTCGTGTGTTATTTAGAAAAAGGTCCAATTCATGGCTCAGCACGGGTTGGTTCACCATGGCAATCGCTATGGAGATTTGTGACAGAATTGATGTCTATGGCATGATTCCTCCTGATTTCTGCAAGTGAGACTTTCTTTTCCATATTCACCATAATGCTTTCATTTTGTTGGTTTATGACAATTTCAGTTAGACATGTGATTGTTCTTCTCAGGTCTCGCAGCCCTGAGCCCTCAGTGCCGTATCACTACTACGAGCCTGCGGGGCCGGATGAATGCAAAATGTATCTCTCCCACGAGCAGGGCCGGCATGGCAGCCACCATCGTTTCATCACAGAGAAACGTGTCTTTGCCAACTGGGCACGTATGTTCAACATACACTTCTATCAACCTGACTGGAGACCAGCACCTGTTAAAAAGAACAGCACAGACTACTGAGGTTCAAACTTTGGGATGTTTCTGGGACTCAGAACCTCAATGTCCTTTTGAGGACAAATGAACATTTTAACTGGAATACATTATGAATGAAAGTTGTTTATGATGTTCTTTCCAGTGGCTTGAAACAGCAAGAACAACTTTCTATGAGGTTCTTGTTGGACATAATCAGACTTTTTTTGATGAGAATTTTAATTGCAAAAACTGATGTGCTGAACAAAAATGTTGAAAGATTGTTAAATGTGACAAGAACATACAGTATATTGTTCACTTTATTAATCATAACAGTATGATCCACATTGGTTCATAATTCAGAAAACTGGGTTACTGTATAATTAGATCACATTTTCTGTTTCCAGCAATTACTACTTTGATATCTAGGCCATATTATTCTCCATGTGTAATAATTTCATTTAAATTATACATACACCCTTAATAATTTGTGCCGCGTGGAGAGTGTCAAGCACACGTTACAAATTTCTTCTCTCAGTGGCATCTAAAGAAAACCATTTGCAAATTGTGCATTTTTTCCAAATTACACTTTTATCATAGGGCCTCATTAGATGTGTCTTTTGTACATGTAAAAAAGAGGTTTATCTCGTAAATTAAGCTGTAAATAGGGCTGGACGATATGGCCAAAATTTATATCACGATATATTTCTTAATTTTGGTCGATACGATATAATTCCGATTTCGATATGACCACTATTTTAAAAAAAAAGCCTCATAAAAACTGCCAAGAACGCCCACAACAGATGTCTGTACCTAAAAACTTAACACTATTTAAAAAAAAAAGCCTCATAAAAACTGCCAAGAACGCCCACAACGGATGTCTGTGCATACAAAGTTCTGAAAAATGAATTTTCCAAGTCTATGAAACCTCCTATAAAACTATATAATATTTAAGAAAAAGAAACAGCACAAATAAATTAATGTGTACCTTATATCAAACTATAGGCTTTTTTGAACAGTAAGATTTTTTATGTTTTT
>NW_015633195.1:240072-241306 GCF_001515625.1 Sinocyclocheilus rhinocerous
CAGAAGAACAGCATTTATCTGAAATAGAAATCTTTTGTAACATCATAATCTTTTTGATCAATTTCAAGCATCCTTGCTAAATAAAAGTATTATAAATAAAATAAAATTGCAGCGCTAAATAAAATTTCTATAATTTCTGTTCCCCCCCCCCCCAAATAAATAAATAATACTGACTCCAAGCTTTTGAATGGAATAGTGTATAATGTTATAAAAGCTTTTTATTTCAGATAAATGCTGATCTTTGGATCTATCTATTCATCAAAGAATCCTGAAAAAAAAATTCTCAACCGTTTAAAATATTGATAATCAGCAAGTCAGTATATTAGAATTATTTCTGAAGATTTAAAATAACTGTTTTCAAATAGAAAGCCTTGGTGAGCAGAAGAGAATTCTTTAAAAAACATTAAAAATCTTACTGTTCAAAAACTTTTGACTGGTAGTGTAGGATGATTATTCTTATAGATTGAAACAAATGTGCTTAAGCCAGTATGAAAAGTGCTCGGAGTTGCTGCAGAAAACAAAAAAATTGAGCAACAACAAATCATATAACCGTTATTGAAAACAATTATATCATGATACATATTGATATTTAATTATTGTCCAGCCCTAGCTGTAAATATAGCTATATATTAATACTGTAAAGTTCTCAGTAGTTCTAGTCTTTACTCTAAATCAGAGGTTCTCAGACCATTTCAATAATTTGTTTGTGAATCAAACTACACTGTTTTTTTGACCAATGGGTCTATGACACACTTAGCACTATATGAAAAATATATATACACACACACACACAAGTAATGCCCACCAACAAACTTTTTAATTAAATTACAGAACGTATATTTTTCATATTTGACCTAGCATGATGCATCACCATTCTCACACTTTAACTGTCCCACTTCTTTCCACAATTTGAAATCTGCTGGAATGTTTCCGATGATGCCATAGAAAAAAACTTCTGAATTCTCAATTATATCATAGACGTATGAAGCCACTAAAAGGGCATGGTGATGGAAAATAAAAAAAAAAGTTGTTCACTTGCAAAAGTTGTGTTAGTAATTTTTGGTGTCTGAAAAATTCAATTCAAAATTGAAAAAAATCAGATTCCCTGTGAATGCCAGCTATAGGTAAATAATTAGAAGAATATCAAGGTGCAGTTTTACAATAGTAAATTAAAATTTTTCCATAAATACCAGTTTACAATATCAAGCAGCATAATAAACTGTTTTTTTTTTTT
>NW_015633195.1:241476-265922 GCF_001515625.1 Sinocyclocheilus rhinocerous
ATTATATCGACGTATGAAGCCACTAAAAGGGCATGGTGATGGAAAATAAAAATAAAAAGTTGTTCACTTGCAAAAGTTGTGTTAGTAATTTTTGGTGTCTGAAAAATTCAATTCAAAATTGAAAAAATCAGATTCCCTGTGAATGCCAGCTATAGGTAAATAATTAGAAGAATATCAAGGTGCAGTTTTACAATAGTAAATTAAAATTTTTCCATAAATACCAGTTTACAATATCAAGCAGCATAATAAACTGTTTTTTTTTTTTGTACAGATAAAATAACTGAAAGTAGATGACACCGTAAATTTTGTACATTCAAGTCATAAATGGCCACACCTGCTTTTACGTTAAAAATAAGGTACATACAGAACTTAAAAGTATAATTTTCTAATTGTAATAACTCAATATCCATCACAAAATGGTTCACATACACCATTTATACTGAAGGTTCCCTTTGAATTTGTACTTTCTGAACATCAGGCACAATGCGGAAACATTCCCACATACCAAAACCGCCAACTCGGACCATGACAGCATGACCTTTAGAGTGAGAGAGAGCGGTCTTTATTTTTTTGCAATTCCACTCGGCTCTTCCTTCAGTTCCCATTATAAAGTTTGTGTGAGAGCATATCGACTTGCTGCCTACAACGCTGTTCATTTTACCTTTACAGCCAGAGGTTGGGACCAATGTGGAATGCTAATAGTGTGACATTCTTCTGTGTTCTTTCTCAGGCTTATGGGATATCATGCTATGAGTTCTGCTTATTCACAGTGGCCGGTGTTCTGACGATTTGTGCTACCTGCTCAGATTGTGCTACCCAGAGGCGGACAGTAACTAAGTACACTTTTTGAGTATCTGTACTTTACTTGAGTATTATTTTTTCTGGAAACTCATGACTTAATGTAATAATGTTTAACTTTAACTTCACTACATTTGAAAGACAAATATTGTACTTTTCACTCCACTACATTTTTATGAAGGTCCTCAAAGTAAAAAGTCGTTACTATGTAGCAGCTTTGAAAGTCAGTAGGTGATTTTTTTCTTCTCTAAAACATGACTCTTTTTTTCAGACAGTTTATCAGTAATCACTCTACATGAAGTGATTTCCCAACATTTTTTGAACACTGACCAGTTGCAAATGTGATATTTATTTACAATTCAATAATAAGTTAATATTGTGGTAAATATTAGACACAATATTGTCTGATTTTGCTAAACTGTGTCAGTGAAAATATTACCTATAAAGCCACAGAAGAACTGTTGTGCGTCTCCTAATAAAACACAAAAGGTGTTGGACTTGAAGCAGCACTGCACAGACTGTTCTGTGTATGACATCAAAGTACAGTGAGAGCGATTAGACAGCATTTTTAAAATGTTTGTTTTGATGTCAAATAAGACGGTTGGTGTTTTGCTATTTTGTTAAAGCAGTGTTGCTGTTGTAAAGTTATACAGCTACAGTTGTGTTGCTGGGTTTTATAGCAGGTTTTATTTATTTTTTTTCTTCCTTACTCTGTATTTACAGCAATTTCAGTCTACTCTGTTCAAATGTGGATGAATGGTTACACATAGATGTGTGCACACACTGTCAGAGCTGTGTGAGATCACTACCATCCTGCTTTTGTGGGGGTGGGTAGGGGTGTTCAATAATTATTTTTTATTTTTTTCCCATAGGTTTTTAACATGGGTAGGGGTGTTAATTTTATCGGTCGGTTAATATCACTGCAAACATAACCCTCATGCAAATAAATAATGCAGGTGTTTCAAAGCATCACCATGTATAAAGGGTACAAAGGTTGGCTGGCAACACGAGGCTGGAAGTGATGTACAAACAAACAAGAAAGAAAATAAAACACTGCTAGCCAGTCCGATTCACAACAATCATCAAATCTTAAATTGCGCTGGAAGCATACAGCGCACACATACAGTGGTGTGAAAAAGTGTTGGCCCCCTTCCTGATTTCTTATTTTTTTGCATGTTTGTCACACTTTAATGTTTCAGATCATCAAACAAATTTAAATATTAGTAAAAGATAAGATAAAGATAAAAAGTGTGTGCCCCCTAAACCTAATAACTGGATGGGCCACCCTTAGCAGCAACAACTGCAATCAAGCGTTTGCGATAACTTGCAATGAGTCTGTTACAGCGCTGTGGAGGAATTTTGGTCCACTCATCTATGCAGAATTGTTGTAATTCAGCCACATTGGAGGGTTTTTGAGCATGAACCGCCTTTTTTAAGGTCATGCCACAGCATCTCAATAGGATTCAGGTCAGGACTTTGACTAGGCCACTCCAAAGTCTTCATTTTGTTTTTCTTCAGCCATTCTTCCCTTAATAATAAAAACCTTCATTTAAAAACTGCATGCGTTTACTTGTGTTATCTTTGACTAATATTTAAATTTGTTTGATGATCTGAAACATTAAAGTGTGACAAACATGCAAAAAAATAAGAAATCAGGAAGGGGGCCAACACTTTTTCACACCACTGTACAAGGACCGGCTGGCTGAGGAAATACAACATAAACACTGGAGGAACAGCGATCAAGTAAACCTAACACAAAAAAACAAACAACCAAACACAAAACACAATTAACAACGTTCAAGGAAAAATGACTCTAATTGTTAATTTTTATTTTAATTTCATTAAAATAATAAAAGCAAAACGCTCACAAGTCCTATATAAAAACCTCTGCAATTACCTGCAACACCGCCATCAATCCCGAACTACTTTCCAAAGGTTTTCCAGATCAAAGAAGAATGAGCGTGACCAACAGCAAACAAATCCACGATGTTTACATCTACATTAAAAACATCACATCCTACTTCAATGAAACAAGGCTTTGTTAACAAAACAACCAATGTTCGTTTAGCCTACCTGCTCACCCGGACCATGTGCACAATCAAGCACAGAGGTACTACACATACAGAGGACGGCACAATGTTTGTGTCTGCTCACCCAGACCATGTCCTTGCACAAACAAACAGGGAACTTGAGGGAAGTGCTACCAGACAGCGCGCTTCCACACAAAAAGACCGGACCCAGTTTCTAGGCCTCCCTTCCGATGCCCACTTAAAACTGCATGGCCACACCCTCTACTACTAGCTACCTCCCCGGCTACACTTGTTTCGTCAGTATACCGGCGAATGTGCCTAGCACAACAACGACTGTCCCTCAGGAAGTCTAGGGAAATTGCAGGGCTTTAAAGGACGCGGGCGTCTGTAAATGAGGCTGGACTTTGATTCAGCTCTGCTGGCTGCAACTGTAATCAGTCACCCGAGGCAACACCGTGATTACGGATGACCTTGGATCAGGCAGGAGGCCTGAATAAAACAAATGTGATTGTGGTTTCGACTTTGCCGGTTTGGATCCGTCTTACAGTCTCAGATTTAAAACCGTCCGAGTTTACTAATAATGTCCTCTGTTTTACACAATATCTCAGTATATAAAGTATGTCGTAGAATGCTTTAACAAAACATTACCATGGTTAATATCAGTATGTCATAAGTATTTAAGCAAATTTCCTAAACATACAATAAGTAAAAAAATTTTTTGTAAATTGTTGTTGACTCAAGGCCAATACTGCCATCTAGTGGCACTGTTATTCCACTTTTCTAATTAAATTCCACGTGTAACACATTGCTTGTCTATTAGGGCTGCAGTGTAACTTACAGCGGTAACATTGCTAGTATGGACTGTAATAATTTTATATGTACACGTCACTAATTAATTTAAATGTCACATATTTGGCTGCACCATCATAATTATTTTGCACAAAGAAACCCTTTTTTCGTTGGGTCTCTATTTAAAAAAAAAAACTGCATATTTGGACATAAAAAATTATTTAAAATATATTAAATATTATAAGGGTTTGCGGTGCGTGATCATGAGAAACTAATTACCAATGACTGTAACCTTATTTACACTTTATTTTTTTTTATGATTTTTAAATTATGTATCTTCTTGACTTCTTCTTGTTCTTATTATATGCATATAAACTTAAACAATAGCCAGATAAATGTTCATTCACAGTCATTTTACTGGTTGAAATATGCATAAATAAAATAAAGACACAATAAATAAATAAATAAACAATTACATGAATTAATAAATAAATCCTTGTCGTTTAATGAGAGTAATAATAAAAATAAAAAAACAACATAAATTCGCTACGTCCCCGAATTGGTTGCCTTGCGGAAGTGCGTCACATTGTTTACAACTCAAACGGATACGGGTTATATGTAGGCACCAGCGTAGCCACAAATTCCTTAGCGTGATTTACAGATTTACGAGCACAGTGTCTGTTTTATCTGCTTATGTTTTGTATTAATGTGTCACGTGCGCAGCGAACAAGGTATCTATTCATAACTGCAAATTCACGTCACTGCACAGAAATAAAGTCACGAGTGCCAGTGCACCCTCTAGGTAGGATATACTATATATATATATATATATATATATATATAGGTTAAGACATGTGAAAATAATGTTGTATAGATTTTTTTTTTAAATAGTTGATCTTTTGTTACGGCTGAGTATCTAAACAAACGTAAAATACCACAGACCTGAAGTATTTTGTGGACATTAAATACATATTTATTTGAATATTTATGCAAACATTACAATGTTTAAATGTAATATCAAATATATGATAAAATAAAACAAATCTAGTTAGTCAAGATAATGTATCTCAAAAAGGTTACTTTGCCACTGTTGATGAAGTAACGCTGTGTTGTATGTCACAGGTTCATAAATTTCCTTTTCGGTTTCACAGACAAGAAGTAGTATTTCATACAGAAACTCAGACGCTGTCATTCAGTGTAAGTTATGACAATGTTGAGCAGTAAATCCAACGAAGAGATCAAACGGATGCTGGATGATTACGGAATAAAACACGGTCCTGTGGTCGGTAAGTTAAATTCTTGATTTAAAACCGTCACTATGTGAATGGGATTGTTGCAGCGTCACTGAGATACAATTATAATTTTTTATAAAATATTTAGAATTCGTTTTTATTTGAGTATTTTCCATTTTAATTGTAGTTTGAGTTAACGTTTTAGTATTATTGTTGCTTTTATCATTTTTATTAGTTTTTTTTATTGTTATATAGTTGCCTATATAGGTTTTAAAGGGGTCATATGATGCGATTTCAAGTTTTCCTTTCTCTTTGGAGTGTTACAAGCTCTTGGTGCATAAAGAAGATCTGTAAAGTTGCAAAGACTAAAGTCTCAAAAGCATGTCAATATATTCTGTTACACCAAATACACAAAATAATGATCTTTAAAATAGCATCATATGACCCCTTTAATAATTTAAATTTTAGTTTTAGCTGTTTAGTACATCAAGTTAAAATAAATTAAAATGAGAAGTATTGCTTTGGTAACTACCTAAAATGTTGAAATACTTTATTTTAGTTAATGTTTATTTTATTTCAAGTAACATTTTTTTATAGTTTAAGTTTTAGCTTTAGTTAACTATAATAACCCTGGATTGTTGCTTTTCTTCTTTTTTTCTTCAGGATGTCTTTTTATGGTCTTGCATGTGATTTGTGTATATTAATTTCACCAGATTCCACCAGAGCCCTTTATGAGAAGAAGCTGAGAGAAGCCATGTCTAAACACAGAAGAACCCAAGTTCAATCCGACAGGACATATTACAGGGAAGAGGGTAATGCTTACATGACGATCAACACAAAACACGAGTATCTGTCACAAATCACACCAATGATCTGAATTGCTCACACCTTTGCTTTACAGAGGACGTCACCTATGTTCAGCATCACAGACCTGTGAGTACTAACAACACTTATTAAAACTAGTTTCAAAACTTGTTTATATGCTAACTAATGATTCATTTGTGTTGATTTAGCAACTATATGATGATGTGAGCAACAGGTGAGTCAGCCTGAATATTTGAGCAGTTATGGTAAAACAGTGAAACTAACAAGCTTTTTTTGGTTTATTAGAACGTGGTCTGATTATAGAGGGATGGACTACACAGATGAGTATGATGGCTTTGTTTGTATACAATTATACTGAAAGTGTCACAGTTAGGGGAATTATTTTTATTAAATGTATTAATTTTTTTGAAGGCCTGCTATTTATAGGACTCAAGCTCCTTACCAGAATATGTCACAAGCAAGAAACCTACCGCCAGAGCCTCATATCCAGAAAACACCTGAGAAGACGCGCCTGGTCCCAGTTTGGCTACAGATATTAGTGTTTCTGATCGTATCTGGTCTTCTGTACTTGGTTTATATAAATATGGAATCAGCAGAGCCTGAGAAAAGACTGACGTAGCTCTTCCTTTAGTGATTAAACTGAATGTTACAATTCTAAAACAAGCAAATATTCAGCACAATAGATGTGATTTTTAACATATTGCAGTGCATTTGAACTTCCTAAATCTTGGTTATTTTGTGTGTGATGTTTTATCAAAGTAATAGCCCAACACTGTAACTCTTTTGTGAATATGAAGGAAGTGGGTGTTACAGGATGCACCTGTTGAAAGATTATTTTTAAGATCTTTTATTTTGTTCCTTGGTCAAGATACAATTGTCCATTGTAATGCTGCAGTACATTTTACAGAACTGAAAATTTTAGTCATTTCTTGGGCTCATAAAAGTTTGATATATTACAACTACTACTAGAAAACTTAAAAGCCTTTTTGTATGAATTATATAAGCATATTTTAAAGGTTACAGTTACTGAATTTGGTGTTCATCATTTTACAGTAGGTAATGGTTTTTACATTTGTCTGGAAGCATCACTCTTGGATTTGGGTCATCTTCTGAATTATGTATTTGGAGCCAAATTACATGAATGTCGGAATCAATTGTTTCTGGTGTTTTGTGATTTAAAAAACTACAGGTTTTATTGAAAGGAACTTTTGAGATACACCTGAAAATGTCTTTATTAATAACAAACAGTAAAAACACTATATGCATGTCAAAATTGTGATTTTTGATTTTAATGGCAAAATAAAAGTCTACTAATTGTATTACATGTACCAAAAACTGCAACAAAACAACAACCATTAATTCTACACATTGCAAAACATGGAAGTAACAGGAAGTGACAGCTGTGTTTTTCACACACACCTTTTATTACAATTTGAGAATTTTGCTAATTTACTATTGCTTTTCCTGGTTAAAAATGGAGTGTATATACTGTACTGTAGTGTTCACAACTGTTTTCTTGGCTTAACTAGACAATAGTAGTGCTGCTTAAAATGTTTAGTGTATGCCTATAATCCACACTAAAACTTTTATTACTATTACTGTTATTGTTCCTATTTGTAAATACGGGGATTATTTCCTGTGCTGTTTTAGAAATGTGTTGGAGGATTTGTTCTTTTTCTGCTTAAGCATCACATTAGATCTACTGTATAATGAGTTCAGAGAGCCCACTTTCATTTCAAACAGAACATACGAACAAACCAGGTAAAATACACAATGAAATAATACTTTTATATTCATGTAGTGACTGATAGAGGTTGTTCTTAGGCTGTCTGTCCCTGTTCCCACCTACAACTAACCAAACATTATACACATAAGATCTTTAAAAACAACTGTAGTAGAAAAAAAAAAAAAATATATATATATCATTTTAAATTATATAAAGCCCCTTAGAGAATACAAAGAAACAAAAGAAGAAAACCCAAAACATTTCACAGTTTTACAGTCTATACCTGCAACGATATGGGAAGACCTCAGGACGGGTCAGACATGGTACCTCTAAAAATTAAAAAGCCCTTTTTAACCTTGTTAGTGCAACAGCTTGTGTTGTAATGTTACCTCTTCAAGTCTAGTGATTTCAGCATTTACTTGCACAGAAAAAAATTCTCCAATCTCCAGTAACATTGAAAGAAACCCCCCCCAACCAATGACAATTCAAATGTGTTTCTCTGTAACTGACAGAGAACAGCAGATAGTAAGAAAAGGTGGTTCTTCCATGGTAAAAATCTGTGGTTCTTCAAACCGAGACGTTCCCTTTGGTTTGAACAGGCCACTGAAACGCCAACCTCAGGTGGACCAAGTGACTAGTTTCTAGTTGCTGAAACAACAAAAACATACAAAAATCCACACACAGATGTTACTTTCTGATTCAGTGTCTGTGCTTTTTTTCTCCTTAAGTAATGAGCAATAAAAACTAAAGTTTAAACTAGAGTTTTAATGCCTTTACACCTGCACTCGTCAACATTGGTGCTAATCGTTTCATTTCCGACTGTGAAACACTAGCCCGGACCAGAATTGTCATCTTGTAGACAAAGAAATTTCTGCCCAAAAAATTCAAATCACAAGAGTAAGCTGTACATTGTATGTGCACAGTTAGAACAATCGGGCTGTGCATGTACAGTATATCATGTACTGTACTGCTGACGAAATTTGCGTCACGCACGCAAGCATAAAAACTGAAGTATACTTTGGGCTTTGTTCAAGTGCTTGTTGGCACAACAGATACACAATTTATAATTTATCACACCTTGTTGTGTTGTGCCTGATTAGGAAAAAACTCACCCCCTCCCAAAAAAAAAAAACTATACAAAAACAATCAATAACAACACAAATAAAAACAAAACTAAGCCAAAACAAAACTCACATTACCTTCTTTTTGAACTCCCATTACTTGATTGTCAAGGCAATGTATGTGTTGTCAACACCTGTAATAAAAATATAACTTGTCAGAAAAAGAAACACAAACTATTAAATATTTTTTTAAATCACATAGCTATACTCACAGGTCCTGCTCTCTCGCTCCAGTTCAGTGGGTTTGCTCACTCTCTTACAGTAAACTTTGGCAACAATCAGAATGGCACATGTCGCCACCACAAATGTCAAACCGGATACCAGTAAACTGATGACCACTGGGCTTATCACCGGATCCACTTCTACTTCAAAAAAACAGCAAACCAAATTAAGGTCAAATGCATAAATGTCCTTAAAGTAAAGTAAAACTGAAAAAGCGACAGATCACAGATCTTTTCTTCAGTATTGTGAAGTAAATGCAAGTGAATTGAAGCTTGTTTCTGCCACGGGATAAAAAAGGTAATTGCGACTTTTAAACCTCACAATGCTTTTTTCCGCTCATAATCAGAATTTATATCTCATAATTCTGACTTTTTTCCCCCTCATAATTCTGTTTACATCTTGCAATTCTGACTTTTTTCTCAGAATTCTAAGTTTGTATCTCACAAATTTCTGTGTTCTTGTAAAATATTTAATTGTGAATTTTATCTCACAAAATAGTCCGACTTGTGAGATAAAAAGTTTTTATTCTGTGGTGTAAACAAGCTTCCATATGTGACCCTGGACCACAAAACCAGTCATAAGGGTAATTTTTTTAAAATTGAGATTTATACTTTCCATTGATGTATGGTTTGTTAGGATATGACAATATTTGGACGAGATACAAGTATTTGAAGATCTGGAATCTGAGGGTGCAAAAAAATTAAAATATTGAGAAAATCGCCTTTAAAGTTGTCCAAATGAAGTTCTTAGCAATGCATGATCACTTCCGGAATCTACGCCACTTCCTACCATGCACTCTCCAGTCACAGATCAGCTGTTGCCAAACCGCCTCCTCTTCGCCCGTCTCGACGTCCGATTCGTGAACGAATCAATCTTTTGAATCGGATCTTTTCGCTAAAAAACTTTCCGAACAAACTGAATCAACAGAACGAAACAACTCACAAGAGCATTTGCAGTGAAGCGCGGATTTGACTGATGGTGAGAAAAGTTACTTTTTATTGTACGTCTAAATTTTGTACCACGAGTTTGTTTTAATAAATGACTTATTAAATTACAGCTAATATTTAAACACCAAAAACTGTTATTCAGGCTAGATTTAAATGAATGTTAAATGCAGATTCTATCTCGCTTCTAAATGACTCATTCTCATTAGCTGAAACATGGCAAATGACACATTAAATGACATAAACACCCTTATTAATAAACAGCATGTATTGGAATGTAACTGGCCACCAGGGTGTCCAGGACTACGTGATGACGTATACGTCGGACGCACAAGAATCACGGAATTGTCTTTTTAACTGATTCTTTGAAATGAACTGTTCATATGAGTCGATTCGAAGTAATGAGTCAGACGTCCCATTATTCAGATGAGGAGAATGTAACGTTACTGTAGGTGTTTTTTTTTTTTTTTACAGTTCTACGACGTTGCGCAAGATCTGCGCACAAAAACGTTCACGCTGATTTGCTTCAAGGCTTAAAACAATTTTAGGCTTAGACGTGGAAAAATAATACACTCAGACACAATTTAATGACACCATAAATTTAAATATCACCCAGCTATGAGATCTACAGTATTACAATTTTATGAATCCAACTGACAGTTAAAATATCATCAATTAGTATTAGCTGGAACATTAGAACCATAACTTTTACATAAGACTGCTTTGACAACTATTCAGGGGTAAGAATTTATGTGAATAAGCTTGTGGCGACATCATGTGGATAAAATGATAATTACAACACTTACAGCTTTATTCTCCAAACCACTTACCCTCTGTAGTCTGTAGGGTCGCGACGCGTGTACATTTTACTAGTAATAATAATACATTTGTTACCGTATTTATTAAAATACTGTAATAAATATTTGTTAAAACGAGTTAATAAAAATACAACTGTTCATTCATCGTCAGTGTTAGCTCAGGTCCAGCTTTACAACAGATAAAATTTTTGACTTTAATAATGCATTAATAAATGCTTGAAATTAACATTAACATGAATAAATGTTTTAGAAGTATATTTCATAGTTCATGTTAACTACAGTAGTTAACTAATGTTAACAAATACAAACTTATTGTAAAGTGCACCTGATATTAACACTATTGAGATTTTACATACAATACAGTGTTACAGAAAACTACAGCTTAAAGATTTATGTAAAAAATAAATAAATTAAACGAAACAAAAATAAACAAATAAACATTCATAAATAAATAAAAACCCACACAATGATTTAATTTACTCGGGTTGTCTTCACAAACACCTTTGTTGTGTCATGCGAATATGTTTGTGAATAACGTTTAATTCCAGATACTAATTTAGAGACTTTAACCCAGAAAACAAGAGTTCAACGGCTCAAACAAACTTGTTCCTGGTTGATTTCACGTTCCCTATTCAAATCGTGCAACTTCTAAATAATTTCCCTCATTTTAATTAGATCCCAGACCCAAATTCACATAGTTTAGATATTGTGAGGGTGACCCCACTATTACCTGGAACCAGGTTATCACTTTAATGATATTTCTCGTTTGATAATATTAAAGTAAAAATTGAATAACAATAAAATTAAATAATAAATATTAAAAAATTCACTTTTAATGATGACCAAAACAGGTTTATTCAACTATTTATAGCCAAATCGCTATATCTGCATCTTTCTTAAGAAGTGCAGGAGTTCAGGAGTAGTTTTCAGCCCATTCACGTGCATCATTCCGAGCACAACAGTTTCTTCTCTCACCGACCTACTTCTGTTTAATTGGATAAGCATTCAGTCTCTACCGAGAGAGAGAACGAGAGCGAGACCGGCTGGACCCACACCGTGCAAACCGTTATCCACCTGCACGTTCCTCGCTGACGTCATGGCGGGGGGGATAAAAGAAAAACCGTCGCGCTGTTCTGTTATGACGTTATAAAGCGCACTTTGGAAAATTTCCTCGCGACAGCGCCTCATAACATGCACGGAGTGTCCCACGGCAGCGCAGGCGAACAACAGGTGGATTCCGAGGCCAGTCCAGAAATTTTATCTCACAAAATAGTCCGACTTGTGAGATAAAAAGTTTTTATTCTGTGGTGTAAACAAGCTTCCATATGTGACCCTGGACCACAAAACCAGTCATAAGGGTAATTTTTTTAAAATTGAGATTTATACTTTCCATTGATGTATGGTTTGTTAGGATATGACAATATTTGGACGAGATACAAGTATTTGAAGATCTGGAATCTGAGGGTGCAAAAAAATTAAAATATTGAGAAAATCGCCTTTAAAGTTGTCCAAATGAAGTTCTTAGCAATGCATATTACTAATCAAAAATTAAGTTTTGATATATTTATGGTAGGAAATTTACAAAATATCTTAATGGAACATGATCTTTACTTAATATCCTAATGATTTTTGGCATAAAAGAAAAATCGATAATTTTAACCCATACAATGTTTTTTTTGGCTATTGCTAAAAATATACCCAAGCGACTTAAGACTGGTTTTGTGGTCCAGGGTCACATATGAGTGTAATGGATTATCAATAAAAAAAAACATACATGGATGAATTGAAGAATATGAATGATTTAGAAAATAGATGTATTAGAAAATAGAGGGCAAGTCTACCTGGGCTGGCAGCACACAACTCACCTCGAATAGAGATGGGTAAAGGCTGACTCTCCCTCGAGATAAATGTGCGTTCTCCAGTCTGGACCTTGTAAAGACAGCAGTAGTAGCCCTCATTATTGGACTGGGCATTGGAGAAGGTAAAAGTGACGGAGGGAGCGAGGGCTGGCAGAGAGTGCCGGACGGTCCCGTTGGGCCTGATGAGCCGCAGCTGAAAGGATCCTCCTGGATACTGAGGCTGAGTGGAGCAGGTGACGTTAAAACTGTGGCTCCGGGTGACCCAACCCGGCCGGGTCTCAGGAGATGTGTTGTACCAGATTTGGGGAGTGTGAATCTCCACTGAGAACAAGTAATAAAGGTTAGACTTAGACTTTAAGCTTTCGATTACAACTTCAGCAGCAGATGTGACTTACAGACTGTGATGTTAATGAAGTTGCTGTGTGGAGAATATCCTGAGGGAGAGTTTCCCAGCTTGTTGTGTATCCTGTAGAGACAGCTGTAGCTGCCCTGGTGCGAGATCTCCAAGTCTGACAGAGTCAGATCCACCGTCATTTGTCTGGAATCGGCTCTCTGGGTCACTAGCGGAGTGTCCACACCTCTTTTGTACAGACGGAAGTCAATAATGGACTGCCAGTACGGGGCAGTGCATTTAAAGTGAACGGCCTCTCCGGCTGAATAGGTGTAGAAGCGAGACTGAATTGACAAGGTTGGTGCTAAAAGTTTTCCTGGTTGGAGAAAAAAATTATGAACAACTACAAACAAACACAAGTTGCGTAAAACAAAATACAAATCTTTCAAACGCTCTCATACCTGTGCACTCCACTCCAGCATCCTCACTGTGCATACACACGTAATCATTGAGGGAGCGTTCACACAGATCCAGGGCAAACTCGTCACCCGAGCATTTCACATTCCTCCACAGCACCTCTCCACCGGCCCGTCCGAAACGAGTGCCACCTGGAATGTCCAACACAAAGCCGCAGTCGAGCTCTCTACAAACCACTGCGGCATCCTCCAGATCCCAACCATGCTGGCACACAGTGCCCCACTGATGCCCATAACGCACCTCCACTCTACCCGAGCACCGCTCACCCGGTTTTTCATTCACAAGCCTGGTGATCGGGTCGTCTGTGGAAATAATGGGAATGAACCAGTGTTATTATCCTTAGCTGAAACTAAAATTGCAAGAAAAAAAAGAAATAATACTACAATTAAGAGAAGTACTACAATTATTGAAAAATAAAACTTAAAATTATAATTTGAAATACTGAAATAAAAGCTAAATAGTATTATAAAAAACCCAAAAACTAATAAAGCAAATGACAAAATTACTAAAACTGAAATGAAAACAGAAAATGTAAAAATAAAACCCAATTCAAAACATCAATAAATACTAAAATTTCAAATTCATATTTTAAGATTGATCAGTGGCTTAGAATAGGGCTTCTCAAACTTCCATTCACAGAATGTTTGACAGAAAAAAGTACAAATACAAATACATTAAAAGTACATTTAAAATGTTTTTCTAATATTGAATAGATTTGTTTTTTTAATTATAGTATATATATATACTTATATAATATATATGCTTATATAATATATATGCTTTTGTATTTTTGGAAGGGGACCATCACATTTGGGAGTCCTTGAAATATAATAGTTTGAAAACCCCAACTGTAGACAACAACATAAAGTCAATAACTCACCAAAGGCATGAACATCTTCAACAGCAACAGTGCATCCTGTTAAAAATGACAATAGTTAAGGGTAACGTTACGTTAAAATATTTACATATTCATTCTAAAATTAAGAAACATTTAGCATGTTTTTAGGCTTTTTGGTTATCTGCAATTATACATGTTTCAAATGTACTATGGTTGCAGTTGCTGACAATGTTCAGGTCTCCTTAAAAAAAAAAATATATATATATATATATATAATATAATAATATATATATAATTTTTTTTTTAATAAGAGAAAAAATATACATAATACATTTTACTAACCAAGCATTACCAGGCCCAGAAGAATCCTCGACATTGTAGATTTCCCATGTAATGCAAGTGCCAGGGCTTTAGGCTAATTTAATAACTAAATGTCTCTAACTTAATGTCAGCAATCCAAAAGCTGACGGTTCCAGTGTGAGGAGGACCAGGAGCAAGTTGATGCATAGCACTTCAGTCTACTCAGCTAGCTAGCTAGCTAACTAGCACTTCTGAATGCCTATACTCTTTCTGTTCACCTCCATGTGATTTATACAAATTCATTATCTATCATAACTCATGCTTAAAAGCATAATAGTCGATAAATGCAAATAGCACATAACAATGTAGACACAAAAGCTGTAGAATCGAACGGCTAATATGCTAGCGTTGTTGCCCTAAAGTAAAGAGAGTTATTCGTAGAGCGGGATAAAATAAATACCGTTGTATTTACAAAACATTATCGAATAAATCTGTAGTTAGTAATGCTTTGTGAGTTGGTGTTCCTCGCGCGTACGGTATTCCCACAAAGAGCGTCATAATGCAGACTGGCGACGTCCGATTCTTCTTCTTCTTCTTCTTCTGGTGTTTTATGGCGGTTTGGCAAACCAGCGAAAAAGGTGCATTACCGCCACCTACTGATCTGGAGGGGGGGGTGTGCATAAATTTGGAAGAAAGAAATACAGAAGGGGAAAAAAAAAATTAATAAAAAAAAATAAATAAATTTTTTTTTTTATTATTAATGAAAATTAATTAATAAAATTAAAAAATAAAAAACCGTCGCGCTGTTCTGTTATGACGTTATAAAGCGCACTTTGGAAAATTTCCTCGCGACAGCGCCTCATAACATGCACGGAGTGTCCCACGGCAGCGCAGGCGAACAACAGGTGGATTCCGAGGCCAGTCCAGACCTGGAAGTAGCCATACTTCTGTGTCTCTCCGCCCCTATGAGTAACCATAGCAAAGATACCGTAAAAGCCAGCGTACCGGAAAGAAGCTGAACGACGCGCTCGCGATATGGATCATTTCAGCGGTGACGTGACATTAGGAGCATTACGGACAAGATTGACCACTTAACGTTACACGGTTCATTCGGAATTATGTCACTGTACATCTGATATCGTCTTCTAATACACAGAGGCTGTTTATTTCTGTCCCAAGAGTGTTTGTAGACTTTTGGAGTCATGCCTGTCAGTAACGGATCTATGATGGATTTGCCCTCGGGATATGTGAAAGTAAAGGCGCATTACGGAGGGTGAGTGTTGTAAACTTTCACAGGGTTAATGTTTTAAAGTTGTCCTGCTTTGTTGTGGCGTCAAAGGTCGGAATATGCCCGGCGTTTGGCAGTTTAATGTAAGCACAACATGTTTGCAAACGCACTCCCACACCTGACAAACTTTGACATCTTGAATGTTTTAATACTTCTTCAACGTAAGATCGATTTTTAAACAGCATATTTTGTATTTTGGAGACGTTGTTAGGTGAGGCAGTTTAAAACAATGCAGTTCACAATATCAGACATGCCGTAAAACATCCAGGCCTTTTCAAATCTCAATTCTTAATATGTTCTTAATCTCTTAAATATGAAATATTGCAAATTATTTTTAAAGGCTCAATCAGTTATAATAATTAAAACGTTTTACATGTAAAGAAATGATCAATATTCTTGAAAAAAAAAAAAATTGTAAGTATGAAGACTCCAAAGCTGTTTTATTTTACTAGGAGTAGGTTGGCATCTCATGAGTGCCACCATATTGACATCACATGACCAGCCATGAAATGCAATCGACTAAGTTGCTGGTATGTTTTTGGTCAGCTAAAAGTAAACAATAACTTACTGAGTGCATCTTTAAATAGGAAATATTGTTGTGGGCTGAAGTTTGTGCTCTTATTGCCACTTGTTGCTTAACACACCTCTCCTTTTTTATTGCATATAGTTAGTTGGCTGTAGCATACTTTTTTAAAGAGGAGTTTTATTAGTATTATAAAAGACAAGTTTCAGTCTTCATAATTCATAAAAAATAATCTAGTAGATTACTTATAAAAATACCAAAAGCTTTGTTTTATTTTCTGATGCAACACATGACTTGAATTGACTGGACTGGTTCTGACCCCTACTGTGACTTCTGTCATTATACATTTTTTAAACAACAGTGAATTGTTTCCTACTTGATCCTCTTCTGGCTTTAAAATCTAGGCTTTATATTTTGTTTAGACGTCCTTGGCTGAAAGTGGCCATGATGTAAGCAAGATAACAAACACGCACTGTCTGCATACATCATTGTGAATCATTGTTATTAATCAAATCATCACTCATAGACGAACAGCATCAGTGCACAGCGGGTGATAAATAACGCCATTCGCCCACCCTTTAGTCAACAATGTGAATGATATAGATTCATTTCGAAACCTGTCTAAGTTGTAATAGCATTCTTAAAGGGAAAGTTCACCCAAAAAATGAACATTTTGTCTTGATTTACTCAACCTCATGTTGTTCCAAACCTGTATGAATTTCTTTCTTCTGCTGAACACAAAAGAAGATATTTTAAAGAATGTTGGTAACCTAATAGTTGCTGGTAGCCATTGGAAAAAAAATATTGTGATGGCTACCAGCAACTTTTTGGTTACCAACATTCTTCAAAATATCTTCTTTTGTGTTCAACAGATGAAAGATATTCATAAAGGTGAGTAAATTATGACAGAATTTCCATTTTTGGGTGAACTTTACCTTTAAGGAATTCACTCAAAAATTAAAATTCTTTCATTATTTATTAAAAATTCTATGACCCAAAAATATAAATTCTGTCATCTAGGGGTGCTCCGATTGATCGGCTACCGATCACTATCGGCCGATAATCGCTTTGGGATGATTGATCGGCGGTCTCTAAAAAGGCCGATCTCAAAAAACCAATCTCAAGCTGATGGCGCTGCCGTACTCTACTTCATATTTCTTCATTAAATAACTTATAAAGTAATTTGAAAACCTTGTGTCAGACGTAATTTCACAAACAGCGTGAGTGAATCACTGCGCGCGCACTCTCTCAAAATACGCAAATGTCTTCAAATCACTACACATCGCGTCTGCACTGTAAGCGAGCTGAATGCTGTACAGTTGACAGAGGAATTGTCACTTGCACAATTGAGGCAGTGTCACATCGTCACTAAAGTTTATAAATTGCATTATTTTTTAATTCTTGCCAGTGTTTAACCATTCAGCGCTCGCGTGCTCTCCTGGAGACTGCAAGAGCTGGCGCTCATGCACACTCGCACTCGCAGCGCACACACATAATGCCAGGTTCACATTACTCCGTTTGCGGTGCGTATTTTTTCCGCGCTCATTTTAACGGATTAAAGCGTTCACTGCACATGGCTGCGGTCCGGCAGTGCGTTCAGGAGCGGTGCGTCTGCAGCAGTGTAGTGATTGTTTCCACACCGAGTCTATTGCTGCGCTGCAAGAGCTGAATTAAAGTAACAGCGCATTTTTTGCAGTAAATATGAACATGGATTGACACGAAAATGTAGTAATTACACCATAAATGCATATTATTAAAGTCTACTGTGCTTCACAGTCAACACATATGGCTTTTTGGCTAGGTTTGTTATAAATGATAAAAAGAAGGCTTTAAAAAGATCGGTATCGGTGATCGGTATCGGCAGATACTGCTTTCTGTGATCGGCGATCGGTGATCGGCCTCAAAAATCCTGATCGGAGCATCCCTACTGTCATCATTTATTTTACTCACCCTCATTCATTTTTGGGTGAACTATCCCTTTAACCCTTATCTTGGTGACAACTGGTAGTAATATTAACTTTCACACCATGAATTAGAGGAGAAGGTACCAATCAAATTTGGCCGTTTAGGAAATATTTATGCTATTTTACATGGAGAAAAATTAAATCAGTTGTGTATGATTGTATTTTACTCTTTTGTTTGAAATATAGTATTTAAATTCATGACTTATTTGGATAGTCAAATAATGAGGAACATAGATTCTTCACTTTGTTATATTAATACTCATCTCTAGGCTGGTTGTTTCAAAAATATGAATATTGTATAAACATTCTGTAGATAAAAGCATGAGATAATGCACCATAACTAGTGGTCGACCGATATATCGCCAAGGCCGATATATTGGCCGATATTTGTAATTTTTCAAATATCGGCATCGGCCGATAAGTTTTTCTGTTTGGCCGATGTGTTCGAGGCGGTACTTTTATTTTGATGGCGCGGCGGACTTTTATTGTGACGGCGCTGAGAACGGCAGCCGCAGCGCCTGAGCGCACACCGCTCACATTCTCCCTCTTGTTCGCTGTCGTCGTTCAGTTCTGTCTAATATGGATATAAGTCTATCTAATAATCAGATAGAACTGTTAAACAAATGAATTAAAATCTATACAAAAAAGTATTATAACGATTGCTTTAATATTATTAGTAATAGAAAGGCAAACATTATAATACTTTCTCGTTTGCCGTCAGCATTCAGCAAACACGCATTTATATCATTTAAACAAATCTTTGAATGACTAATGAACATTTAATTTCACAAACCTTGCAGACTTAGTCGAATCTAGTTGAGATCTTGTGAAGTGTGCATTTGTATCCTGCATGATCGCGTGTCTTCTGCGTGACGGTCGGTCCGTGCAAATTGAATGCTTACAGGAGGAGAGTTCTGCTTCACTGGAGACGCGCGATCGACAAACTTTAAACTAGTGATTTCAAACAAATTATGCTGCGCTTTATGCATTTGCCCACTGTCATATTCATGTCATTTTATTGCGTGCTGTATGTAAAATGAGTGTTACCTTGGCTTTATTTGAAAAAAAAAAGATTCACACAAACTTCCCAGAATACTGAGTGCCCTGTTGGTTACCGTGTTTACTTTCTTTTAATTGCATTTTTATTAAATATTTATTTATTTGTGAAAAATGCATTGTCTTCTAAAGTATAAGTATGTTTATTTTACACAATTATTTTTAATCCATTTTCAAATGATTTCAAATTTCTTAAATATAAAGTCAAATAAAATTATATCGGCCATCGGCCACCCTGCTTTCCAAGATATCGGCATCGACTGTCAAAAAACCCATATCGGTTGACCACTAACCATAACTCATTTTTTGACTTCATAGATGTGCTTTACATATTATGTCCTGCTGTTTCAGTGATTGGAGATACAGTAGACCTTTGATTCAAGAGCACAATTACCTGATGGCATGCCAGTGAACTTGCTATAGGAAGTGAAGAGTTCCTCAGTGTCTGTGGAAATGTGAATTTCTCTCTTACATGAGTGGGTAAATAGCTCTCTGAATTTGGGTCAGGCTTTTCAGAGTGTTTTGAAAGCCTTGGTGATTCCCACTTCTAAAAATATTTTGGAGGAAGTTAACACCAGGCGGGACAGAAATCTTGGTGACTGGCTGACAAGTGACAATCTGAGCCAGGCAGTTGGCTTAGCAACAAGTTATAAGCTACAATAATGGCTCTTTTTTCACAGATTCCAGGCACTGTTTATTCGAGCACAGGCCTCTAGGTTTCAGTCCAAGACGTTTCATTGTTGAGCAATCAAGAGAGAGATTAGACTGTTTTAAATAGCTCATCTCAGAGGGGGGAATTACTGGATACTCAACATTGTTGACCCTGTTAGTCACTTGAAGTGCCACATTTGGTAGCTTTGTACATTTTTGTACTGTCAGTCATTTTGCAGGTTTGGATTTGCTGACATATGTTTTCTGACGTATGACATTTCCCCAAACTAAATTATGATTTTGCTAAATTTTAATGGTTCTTTTACATAATTAACCATAAACAAACCATCAGTTTAATATCTCGGTGATACACTGAATCATTAACTTTGAACAATGATAGAAAAAGTATGTAAACACTTTACTGAACCATCAGCAGCCTGCCGTGCCAAGTGGGAATTGAACTTGGCAAGTATTTATTATTTCCATTTCCACTGCTGAACTTTAGTCCAGGACTCATGAGGTTTAGAGAGATTTTATTTGCTATAGCAACCACACAGACAGCACTGTAGATAATGCTCACTGGTCATAAATCACAACCAGAAGGTGAAACCACAAGTGAAACTTTATAATATTATCACAGTTCTCATGTTACCAATGACATTGTTGTTTTTTTAATGCATTTAAGTGAGACGTCTGAATGCACATGTAGTCTGAACTCGCTGAGAAGAAAACATTGAGTGTGAATAGGCCTTAAATTCCCTGAACTCTGTTTGTATTCTAAAATTTCAGTGCTAAGTTTAGAGCACAGTAACATCATAACACAGACTTAACATTCTAAGCCTTTCTCTTCATGCAAATCTAGTCTGTGTGAATTTGAATATACCGTATATCCAGTTCTGAACCTAATGACACTATTCTCTGTAAACAGGGCGTTGTTTAAATTCACTGAGCTCCATCTCTTGTGTGGGCTTTCTCAGGGGCTAGTTGTACTATTTCAGGTGTCTTTTATGGTTGAGTCTGGTTACTCAATCAGAAATGAGCAGGGTGTGTTCATGATGATTCAGCCTATGCATATGAGCAACAGCTGTTACCCAAAACTACACAAAAATGGACAGCTCATCCAAGGGTTTTTACGACCCCAAAAAAAAGGGTCAGGCCACACATGTACTGTAGTGTCTGTTTACTGTGGAACCGAAGATTTAGTTCTAAAAGAGAGTTTCAGAATCGCCACAGTTCTGGAACCTCGGTTCAGTTGTGGAATTTTGGCATACAGAACATTTTAGAATTCTATAATTTTTGTCACAGTAACATTTTTTAATTAATTAATCAAGAATTTATTATTACTTTTAATATTATTATTATTATTATTTTAAGTCTCTGTTGCTCACCAAGGGTGCAATTTATTTGATCAGACATAAACTAAAAACAATAATATTGTGAAATATTATTAAAATGTAAAGTTTTTAAATATTGCAATTTAAAATTAATCAAATTTAAAATACCTGTTTTATTATTAACCATTACTCCTGTCACATGATTCTTCAGAAATCATTCTAATTTGGTGCTACTCAGGAAGTATTTCTTGTTGTTATTATTATCAGGTTATGCTGCTTAAAGGGATAGTTCACCCAAAAATGAAAATTTGATGTTTATCTGCTTACCCCCAGGGCATCCAAGATGTAGGTGACTTTGTTTCTTCACTAGAACACAAACGAAGATTTTTAACTCAAACAGTTGCAGTCTGTTAGTCTTATAATGGAAGTGAATGGGAATCGCGGCTTTGAGAGTAAAAAAAAAACATACACAAACAAAACCAAATTAAACCCTGCGGCTCGTGACGATACATTGACATTTCAAAAGAACAACATTTATTTAAAATAGAATTCATTTTGTTACACTTAATTATCTTCAATGTCACTTTTGATTAATTTAATAAATAATAGTGTTAATTTCCAACTTCATATACTACGTTCATCATTATATTTAACATTCTTTTGTTCAGAAACGGCTGAATGTGTGGGTCTGTTGTAGGGATGCTCCGATCCGTCTTTTTTGCCTGCGATACCGATTCCGATACCTAGGGTTCGGTATTGGCCGATACCGATACCGATCCGATACCAGTGAAGTTTTTTCCCCTCATTTAAATAAATGTAGAATTTATATATCTCTGTGTGTGGAACTGATAATCATTCTTTCATAATCTACTAGATACAGACTACTTCATTATAAAGAAAAATAAAATAAACAAATATGAAAAAATATAGGCCTATGTATATTTATAATCTATGACAAAAACTTATCATAAACTAGGTTAGTGGATAATTCGGCAGCAAAAGTTATTCTAGAAAAATTAATGTAAGGACTTAAATATTCATATGTAGCTCACATTAAGCTATCGTTTGGCCTCAGAAGTAACACAGAATAATTCGCACAATCGGGGAAAAAAATAAAAAATAAAAAATCTCGGATTTGGATCGGCCCTCTCTGACCGATACCCGATATGAATATCAGATCGGCGCATCCCTAGTCTGTTGACATTTTTGAAGTGTTATTAATTGTAACTTTTTAGATAGGGATGGGTCACAAAGGTCAGCGTTTCATCCAAAAACCAACTTTTCAACCATTATTCCTATCCAAGACACCATGATAGAACCATACATTACTTATTGTTAGTGTTTCTTGCAGTTTTTTTTATGTTAAATTATTGTTATGCATCATAAAAAAAGGTTTCGCTGCCTTTGTTAAATAGATAAATAAATTTGATAAATTCCCTGATTAGAATCTCCATTGCAAATTTTTTTTCAGGAGAGGTGTGTTTGTCTTGATGAATCTCTGCTGAATCTCAGTGTTTTCCTCAGAGGAGTTTATGTTGAAGTTGTGATAGCTGCAGGCTCACACCTTTGTCAAACGTTTAAGTTGCGATTGTTATGCTGTGTCAGAGCGAAATGCCAAATGCATGTGTGATGACTGTGATCATTCACAAATCTAGACTTATGATTAACCCAGAAACTCTTTATCACCTCCGCTCCTCTTTTATTCAGCGCAAATAACATTATTGCCACACTTATGCTTTTTCTGTCTGTCTCATCTATTTCAGAACCACCCCTCTCTGCTTTAATATGGAGTGAGAAATTAACACCTCTGAAATTACTTTATTTAACTGTTGGCATCCTCTGGGATGGTTAGCACTTATTAAAGTAAATCAGAAATGTTTCACATGGCTCGCTCTGGAATTTAATTTCCCTCCCTGCCTCTTCAGTTGCGTCAGTGCCGAGAGAGGCGCCATCCAATGGCAGCTGCTCCAGGGACTCCTAACATTTATCAGTTGATCGGGCTTTCGAGAGTCATGCTGTAGGAGATCCTTTCACCCCCGGCTCCAGTGCCAGCCAGTCATATGGGCGCTGAGGATGGTGGGGGTCGGATGGAGCCATAAGGGCAGGGTGGCAGATGATGGACTCATGATGAAGATTTCCCCGCTGAGGGGCAAGCTGCTACAGAGCTCATCTCAGCAGAAAACACATGCACAGTATATCTGACTTGTCATACATCACATTTTCCATCTACAAAGGAACTGTGGGAGGTCTGTAGACTGATTTGATTTGTAAAACAGAAAACAGAAATTGTCTAAATGTTCTAAATCAGTGGTTCTCAAACCTGTCCTGGAGTACCCCCAGCCAGGGGCGGACTGGGACAAAAATTCAGCCCTGGCACTATAGCCACACCGGCCCACATTACCACACCGACACAGCCCAACCCATGGACACACGCATTCACTACTTACATTTGTGTACAGATGGTGAAATAATATAAGCAGTACCATATATGTAACAGATATTTAAACATTTAATGTATGTGTCTGGCAAACAATGCTTACTACTTTTTAAAGAGCACACGTTTATAACAAATTTACACATACAGTAAAAACAAAAGAAAAAGAATCTGAGGATGTTGTAGAGTCTGTGTGCTGTCTGTTTATGCCATTTGTCTGCTGTTACTGTCATTCTCTACAGTATGTTGTTCTTTGTTGTCACTGTCTGTCTGTTGAGTTTTTCCTACCTCTACCATACTCTTCCCTGTCTCTGCTTGGCCTACCGTAGCATCCTTCCTCACAGCACTGGTATTGGAAAACCAGGGGTCTCTGGCTGTACTGATTCCAGCAACATCCTAGTTAATGAACACAGTATAGGAAAGGGTTCCTCAATAGGTGGCCCGCGGGTCACATCCGGCCCGTGAGAGAAAAATGTTTGGCCCGCGCTAATTTCAAATAATGTGGCATGAAAATTCAAACACAGCTTCAGAAAGCGACATTAACTTACATTGTGTCTACACCGGACGCGAGCGGCACGGCGCGACGCAACAAAATACAATAGAACCCATTATAATCAGTGATGCTGTCTACACTGGATGCAGCGCGGCGCGACAAATCCCCGACAGTAAACTGCTGACTCGTTCTATTTATGACGTACTGACACAAAGTTCAAATGATTTGCAATGCTTTGTCGTGTCCAGTGTAGATATGATGTGACAACAAAAATATGGCAAGTGTGTAGAAAAGAAAAGTGGACACGGAAAATAGATGATGTGAATGGACTGAACAGTTTTGAGTGAGTGAGTGACTGATACCATCTTTGTTATGGAATACACGTGTTGGTTC
>NW_015633195.1:266786-269682 GCF_001515625.1 Sinocyclocheilus rhinocerous
AAGAAATATAATTTAGAATAACTGATGATAAATGACAGTTTATATTATTTATAATAAATATGTTTGTTGTCACAGTAATATTTTTTTAATATATTTACATATTTAATATTTTATTATTTAAAAATAATAAAGATAATAAAATTAAAAAAAAAAGATATATTTAAAATTATAGAGATATTTATGGGTTGTATTCACTGGCTTATTTTATTTTTCTAAAATGTTTTTTTCCTTTAGCTTTTCACAAAAAAAAAAACATTGCAATTGAAACAAGCTCTTTGTATGATTAGATTAAAAATAATTTAAATGAAACTGATGATGATCAATGTTATTTTATGAATTTCACAGATTTTTAGGAGTTATATTCACTGGTTTATAGAATATTTTTGTAAATGTGAAAATTTTCTATAGCTTTTTATTTATTTATTTATTTTTATTTTAAATGTAGGCTTTAAAATATTTGTATGCGTGAAACAAACAACTTTAAATGGTTTGATTGCGTGTAAAACATTAAACAACATTAAACAAATTTAACTGCCTCTCTGTAATACAGTATTTCAATCAAATCCAGGACATGACAAAGGCTGTTAACTGAGAAACTAGGTTAATACTGGTTTATCCTGATGTAATAATGTTTGTTAGTGTTATGAATGAAAGTTATCATACTGTGTTAAGAAGACAGTCGTTTTAATAGGGATGCACAATATACTGGCATATTGTTCCATATATTCCATTACAAAATGGTGTGGAAACACCATGACAGTATTTTTATATATGGTACTGAGTGGTTCCAGGATCAAGGTAAATAAACTTAGAATTACTTGGGAAAACGGCAATTAAGCCCCAGAGAAAGATATGAGATTATGTTGAATCCACACATAAACACATTAGTCCTGATGCCCAAGAAGGCACTTTGAGGTCAGCGATGATTTAATTGTTTCTTAGTAATATGGTTGCACTTCTGTACACTGAAATACCCTCTCTGAACTGAACTGACTGTGAGCACAGCACCAAATCATCTTGTACTTGGCTCTCTCAGAGGCAGCACGTTCCTGTATGCAGTGTGAAATTGGGGCAGGGACCAGACTAGGCAGCTGTGTGCTAGAGGTTTGAAAGAAAAGTCTCTTGTGTATCCAAACAGATGTGGCTTGTTTGGCTGTGGTGGAACTGTTTCAGGCCAGTGTTGCAAATTAAAGCTACAGAGAACATTTAGAATAAGAGATGCTTTTGCCATTCTTTTATTTCGTTTTTGAGTTTTAGTTTAGTTTTAGTATTTCAACCTAAATTTATTTATTTTCATTAGTTGCCAAGTCAACATTTCTAGTTTTCTTTTGACTTATTTTATGTCAGCTTTATTTCAATTGCCGAAAATTATTAAGGTTAGTTTTAGTAAAAATAACAACTCTGCTTCACTGATGGTGCAAACCTAAATATTTTCCAAATGTTTTCCGACTAGTCAGTGGCACTGCTGCTAAAAATATGAAAATCAAAAAAAGAATAAGAAAAAAAATTAAATCTAGTTGACTTCGTTAACTGACTAGACAGTTGTTGACTAGTCAAGAATCGGGCCATTTGAAGAAGTCCAGTTGTAGGCTGTGGTCTTTTATACTGTAAACGAATAAATCTTGTATCATTGTGTCTTTTTTTTTTTTTGTAGGGACATGCTGATCTCTGACTTGGATTTGGCCATGACATACACAGAGGTGTGTGAGGAGGTGAGAATGATGTGTGGGGTCCGAAAGGAGATGCCAATTACACTCAAGTGGATTGACGATGAAGGTATATATGACCTTTGAACTTTAGCTGCAGTGACGTCAGCAGAAAAGAAATGCTTATTTAGAAAAAGAGCAAGTTACAATTAATTATTCACAATAAGACCAGGAACATGCATAAAAAAAAAGATTAATTTTGATTTCATGTGCCTATGGTAAGAGTAAATATTTTAGTCACTTTGGATATAAACGCCAGCTAAATCAGACACTTTAAAAAGTTTTGATACCAGGGACCCCTAAATATGATGATTTCCTTGCAAGGAACCCTACAGAAAATAATAAAGAATTTATATTATATTAGATTTAAGTTTTTTTCTGATCCTGGAGGTCTCCAGCCCAGTGCTGTTGTTATTATTAAAGAGCAGATCATATGGTTTTTTGAAAAATACCTCTTTTTCAGTTTATAACGTAGCTATCCTTAAATGAAAAGTCTGCAAAGTTGTTCATCAAAAAAGTGCACGATAAATAAAGATATTGTCTCTCAAAAGAGAGAGTCGATTCTGAATCGCCTTAACGAGTCGTCATATTTTCAAATCTTTTACCTGTTACCAGTATACGTCACTGGGTAACACACCTGCCCACAAACACTTCAGCTAGTTAGTGTGTTTACATCATGTCGAGAAGACGCTGTGTTCAAGGATACCACAGAAATACAATTTGAACCTTTTGTTGTGTGCTCGTCATTTTACCGAGGACTGCTTCTCTAATCTTGGCTTTTATCTTCAACGGCTTCTAATCTTCTTTATTTGGACTAACAAGCGCTCCGAACCACAACCTGTAAGTACGATTGATACGTTATGTGTACTAGTGTTGTCAAAAGACCCGGTATTTCGGTACCAAGTCGGTACTAAAAAAATGAAAACGTTACGGTACCAGGTTTTTTTAAGTACCGGTGGTACCGAGTACCCGGTCAACCCGGTTCTTGATGCGCTATCCGAAAGCTATCCTCTTCCACTGTTGCCAAGTCCGCGGTTTTCCCGCGGAATTGGGCTGCTTTAACACTGTTGCCGCTCCACGGGTTGTTTTTCATGTCCGCGGGTTGAAAAACGACCCCATTAACGTGATATTTAGCCCCTGGAATGCGAATTTTACCAGGGGAACCCCGCCAAAACATGCGTATTGTATCC
>NW_015633195.1:273350-274819 GCF_001515625.1 Sinocyclocheilus rhinocerous
CAGGCTTGGCCAGCTGACCAATCAGAGCAGAGTAGGCTTTTGGAAGGGAGGGGTTTGCTCCGAACTTGCTTGGAACGAATCGTTTCGAAATCATTGGCAAATGACTCTAATATTAAATGTATAATCTGAGAAAATTACAATGTTTTCTGACCTTAGATGCATTTAAACCTGTTGTAGAGAACTTCAACACAATATTAGGACACTTTAAAATACCATATGACCTGCTTTTTAAGTAAAACTTAAACTGTTAAAATGTATTTTCTTTATTTAAAATAAATATTAGATGAAAAACTTTTGCAAGTAACTGAAATAAAATAAGTTAAAGAAGTACTAAAATGACTAAGACTAAAACAGAAATAAAAATTTATTAAAAAATTATGAATAAATTAATTAAATTAAATGTAAAATAATAAAAAATAAAACAACATTTAAAAGAAAACTGAATATATAAAATACTAATAAATACTATAGTATATAAATAATACTAAAAAACACTGCCCAGGTCCCAGTTTGAATACTCCTGGGATAAATGTCAACTGTAAATGTTGAGTATATTTGTAATTTAGAGAGAAAACTTTTAAAGATTTACTTTAACAGATGCAGTATTGCCACCTATTGCCCCTTGATATTTTACAGTATTTTTTTAATGTTGCTGTTTCCCTTGTTGTCTTGTTTTTAAGGTGACCCGTGTACCATCTCATCCCAGATGGAGCTGGAGGAAGCATTCCGGATCTACACCCGGAACCGGTGCTCCGGACTCCTATTGCATGGTACTCATTCACTCAAAACATCTGAAATCAACCTATTTTCCCCTTGTTTATTCAATTTTCAATTGTTCTACAAGTAGAATTACTCTATCTGTATTTTTATCCATCTATTTATAAATAACTGAATGCAGATTTAAACTACACAGCGGAAATCCACCAAACCACTAAAAATATCATGTGGACACTACACAACTAAAGCACTTGATAAAAGTCAATTTTCTTTAGAAAACGGAGTATTTGAAATTTACTGTATTTGCTGACCCTATGAATACAGTAGATGAAACCACTGGATTGAGTCACACTCATTTCTCTTTGCCTTTCTTTCTCTGTCTAGTATTCCCAAGCATTCCTGAAAAGCCTGGTATGCCGTGCCCAGGAGAGGACAGTGAGTCGAAAGTCATCAAAGTCTTGCCATTTTCAACATTTTCATGTGCTCCTTGTTTAAAGTGGTCATTCTGTCTGCTACAGTCACTCAATACAAGAAGCCGATTTAAAATGATCTCTTTCAAGTCTATCCCAGGAATAGTTTTAGTCTGTGCATTTACTTTTTTCCCCTTTGTCTTGTTTAACAACCTCTATTAATTTATGACTTTGTGATGTTAACAGAATAGTTCATCTGAAACATTTACTCACCCTGACTCACCCTGATTTACCCACCAAAATTAAACTGGTCACACTTTATATATATATATATATATATAT
>NW_015633195.1:275092-280715 GCF_001515625.1 Sinocyclocheilus rhinocerous
ATATATATATATATATATAAGTTATACGTGTTTGAAATAACATTAGGAAGAGTAAATAATGTCATTTTTTATTTTTAGGTGAATTACTCCTTTAAGGTCTTGTAAAAGGGTAATAGATTCAGTCTTATTGTCGTTAAGGTGAGATTTTATGGTGAAAAACATGGCATCTCTCAGTGGGACCGTATAGCACTTTGGTAACTGCACAGTAATCCTGTGTTAATGTGCACTTTTACTGCCCTGAAGGCCAGACGGGGCTAAACTGCTGAGTCAGGACCTTGTGCACAGTACGGCCGCTCCTTTCTGAAAGCGTTATGAATTCACGATCATCCTCGCCTGTGGCACAGGCACGATAGATGCCGTCTGCATCATTTGTGTGTGTGAGAGAGTTGTGTATTAATGGTTCCCTGCTGCATCTTGCATGTGTTTATATGTGTGTATGAGGAATGCTCCTAATATGCTTTGTGTAGTTATGAGTGTGTGTGTGTGAGTGTGTGTGTGTGTGTTTTGCTTTGCATTACATACAGATGAAAGTACCTTGCATTTCTGTTCTTTGTCTGAATGATGCCTTCAGTACACTGTGAATGTGATCTTGTGTAGTTTGTACATGAGAAGTGTTGAACTGACCCCTTTGATTGCTGATCTGTAGGTACATAATGACTTGTGGCAGGCTGTTAACTTTTCTGTCTGCGTTTGTTTCTGTTCTGGTCCACCTTTTTTCTCTCCTTGTCAGCAGTTTGTGCCACATTTGTTGTTGTTGGGTGTTCTCTCAGAGGAGGCAAGAGAGGCAGTGCCTCCTCAGAAAAGAACATAATTGACTGTATAAATAAAACAAATGTATTATGAGATAAAACAGTGTTTAAAGTAAAATTTGTTTCTAAAGTGACCATTAATCGTAGTAAAACCAAAATCTCGATATGGTTTAGTGTGATTATAAAGTCTCCTAGGCTGCGATTTGATTGAATAAATATATGCACTGTGTGTTTCAGAGTGAAGCGTGGCGCTGTGTTGTTTTACACGTGAGCAGCTCACGATCCAGTGTTTTCAGTGTCTAAAAGCGACTCGATTCGCAGTAAATGCTGCTCCACATGAACTCATCGCTGCATGTGCTGCATGGCTTTGGTTTGTTTGTAATGCGCATTTGGGAACATAACATGCACCAAACATCTTCCCAAACTTGTAATGAGAACCGACTGTTGTCAGCAAATAAGAAGCTTTAAGGGCTTTTAATGGTTTAACATTTACAAATGATAAAAATGAAGACAGCCATGAATATTGCATTGTCATTTTACAGTTTTAAAGGTGACATATCATGAAAATCTGACTTTTCCAGGTTTTAAGTGCTATAATCAGGTCCCCGGTGCATCTACCAACCAAGGAAACGTGAAAAAGATTAACCCAGTAACTTTGTTTTGGGAAGCCTTTTTCTGCAAGTGTCTGAGAAAAAGAGCGCGTCAGATTTTGCTCCCTTGGTGACGTGGCAAAGGGATCTCATTGTAATATTACCGCCCCTTAATCTGTAAGTTTACAACCATGGCGCCGTCATTTGATTTCGCAAGCGACAACGGTGTACCAGTTCTAATGCCATGGCGAAAGTTTGAGCATAACATGCTAACTGTTATGTCTTTGGCTGCACAGACGAGCACAGAACACTATTTACAGTCCCAGCTTTCTGTCCGTGTGCTTCGGATGTGTGCTCTCAGAAAACCGTATATCAGAAGTTTAAACTCATATGGTTTAAAACGCATAATTTCAGTGCAATAAACATGATCATCAGAGCCAAAACAGATGTTTTTAGCAGGTCCGAGCTGTAATGGCGCAGCTCTATTCTGGAAAATGGGGCGGGGAGCAGCAGCTCATTTGCATTTAAAGAGACAGGCTCGAAAAACAGCGTTTTCAAAATGATATAATGATCTGTGGAGTATTTTGAGCTGAAACTTCACAGACACATTCTGGGGACCAGAGACTTATGTTACATATTGTAAAAAGGGGCATAATATGTCTCCTTTAAAATATATTTCTTATTAAATACAAAATGTTTATTTTACAGTGAAATATTACATTAGTAATATTTTCATGTATTATTTTGTAATAATTATACATTTTACAGAACAACTTTAAAATGACAATATTTATGGTTCAATGTAATTTTAATTTTAATTTCTTCATATATAATAATAATTATTATTGAATATTTAATTAAACAACAACAATAATAATTATAATTATTAGTCTTATTGATATCCCAAGATCACTATTTTAAGGGCCCTACAAACAAGCACATATACAACAATACAAACAAGCACACACAAGTTGCAATTAGACTTTTCCCCCAAGTTGTTATATTACTTAAAATGATGATCTGTGAATGAGCTGGATTTTAGCGGCTACTTAGGTCAGTTACATTAAAGGTGCACCTTCATTCCTGTCACCAACAATATATTTGTGATGTTTACTTTTTTTTATTCACCAAAAGAAAGTGGCTTTTAATAATATTGTCCCATAACAGTTAGTAGTAACAAATAAAAATGACATTTTACTGTATTTGTATAGTTATTATTTTTGAAACAATATAAAAAATGTTTAAAAACACATCAACCTGATGCCTTGGTTTAAATAAATAGTATGCTAATTTATACATACAAAATGTTTTAGTATTGGTTGCTTGTTGATGATGTAAGGTGTTTAACCCAGATAAACATCAAAAGGAACATGAATTTATTAGACAAAAACCCCTGAAGGGACTTCAGCCCCCTCATTTCAGACGTCCAGCACACACCACTGATGCGTGATGCAGCAGTGCTGAACAGGGATTGAAAGCGACTGTGTGATTTGACAGTGTAAAGACCTCAGGTTCAGCTGCCTACTGTTGTGTGGAATTGGTCTGGGCTTATTACTAAGCAAGGTTAATTATTCACGTCGTGCATGAAAGCTCAGTAACCTAGAGCTGCTCTGGTACAGTGTTGTAGGGACAAAGAATTATAACCTTTTATTCAGGTATAATTTGCTTCACTGATCATGGCTGCTTTTCCCACAGAATCCAGTTAAAGCCTTTTAGGGCTTGTGAATAGGCATTTAAATTACTATATTCCAAGTCTTTTGAAGCCATATAATAAATTTGTATATGGAATAGAGATAGTTCACCAAGAAACAAACATTCTGTAATCATTTACTCACCCTAATATTGTTCCACATTTTTTGGACCCCATTGACTTTAATTGTATGAACAAAAAACATTAAAACATTTAAACAGTGTACGACTAAAAGAATGTGAAGTTTATAAATGATGGCATGTCATTTTTGGGTGAACTGTTGTTTTAAAGCGACAATAATATTGCTCTGCAGCGTTCCTTGTGTGCTGGTGGTTGTTGACACCGCTGAGAGTCAGTGTGAGGAAGACATATGTTCAGATAAGTGAGCTCGATCTCTCTCTTCTGAGGTGTGTAGGAGGGGTCCCTGTCAGTTTAATCACTGATCTCAAAGTCTTCTCAGGGTTTTCGCAGCTGTCTCTTGAGTCCGTTGATTCTGTCAGTGGTTGCAAACACTCACTGTTTGTTTATCATCAAAAACTGGATTTAGGGCTGTACAATTAAAGGTGTCATATGATGCGATTTCAATTTTTCCTTTCTCTTTGGAGTGTTAAAGTTATATAAATAAGATTATAAATGATAAAAAAATTTAAATTAATATAAAAGTTATAAATATAAATAAGTAATTTATAAGTTATAAATAAACTTATACTCAAGATATGTTCTCTGAAAAACAGTCTCTTAAATACATTTGTGAAATTTTAAGGATGTTTTTAGATATCATATCTTTACTGGAAAACAGACAAAAATGCTGATTAAGAATATGTTTCATGCAGTATTCATGCACTTCATTTTGTCCTGCATTTCACTGGGTTTGGAAGTGAGAAAAATATTTGCACTTTTATGGTAAAATGGTGTATTGTTGTCTTTCTGATAAGCATATGCGTCCAGCTGGTAAATGTAATGATTGGATCTGAGTGGTTTTGTAGCAAAGTAATCAGTCAGATATTATTTGCGTCTTTCTCCTAATCAATGTGATTTTCTCGTCACTCAACAGTCTATCAAGCTTTGCTTCCCTCACGTCCATTAACAAATCATTGAGTTTTACTTTCACAGACTAAAACCTAATCAGAACCACCTGAAGAGTTTGATGAGCACAGTTTGATGCTGTTATTTATCCTGAACTCTTTATTAGAGGATGCTCTAGCCAATTAATTACTCTAATAAGCTCAATTATCCTATTCTGAGGTAGAGATCTCATTAGCATGTCGTTTCTGTGCTTCCTTGACAAGTATTTACATTTCTTCCAGTATTGTGCTGATCAGAATATTCTATCATCTGCTGTTTTAAGACAGTTGTACAATGTGTATTGCTGTATAATGCTTATAATGCCCATGGAAATCGCTTGATAATTATAGCTTTATTTTGTGACATATAAATTTAACTGGGATGCTTTGAAGAGACTGTCCTTTTTTTTTAATGCCATGAACTGTATTTGCTACCCACTAGTTGGTTGAAAGTGGTATTAGGGGGAGGGGCATTCTCATTATAGAGTATTTGATTGGACAAAAATCTGGATAGTGCAAGATGATGTCATTCATCAGTATTTTTAGTTTTTCTCAGAAGAGAAAAACAAAATTTTAAATGTAGTAGTGTATCTCTCTCTCTCTCTCTCTCTCTCTCTCTCTCTCTCTCTCTCTCTCTCTATATATATAAGCCACAACAGTCCAGTTTTGGTCAAAGGCTTCAGTTTTGACTTGAAGTTGTTATTGTATGCTAGCATGGCAGATTACCTCACGTCTCATTCACCGGTGAGAAAACATTACTGTACAAAGCGCATAATATTACAATAATAGCGCCTTCCATTCTCACTCGGTCTGCAATAGCGTAAAGGAACGCGCTGATGAGTGATGACGTATAATATCTGCGCGAACAGGGTGCCTATCATAGCTCTCGGATCGAGGGATATTGGACAAACATATTATGGCCCCACACATTCCACAGACGATATAAATACATATAAATACATTTAGACCACGTAACTTAGTGATTGCTATCAGGATGTGAAGAGACTTCCAACCAGCATAACAAAAAATGTTTTGGAAACAAATCACCTACCCTGCCTTTAAAGTGCATGACTATTATTTCCCCTTAAATTTTGAGTATATTTTGAGTTACATATAGTGGTCGACCGATATTGTTTTTTTGACAGCCGATGCCCATATCTTGGAAAGCAGGGTGGCCGATGGCCGATTTAAAGCCGATATAATTGTATTTATTTTAATTAATATTTAAGAAATTTGAAATCATTTGAAAATGGATTAAAAAAATACTTATACTTAGATGACAAAATATTTTCCACAAATAAATAAATATTTAATAAAAATATAATTAAAAAGGAAGTAAACTGTAACCAACAGAGCACTCAGTATTCTGGGAAGTTTGTGTGCATTGGGAATCATATTTTTTCAAATAAAGCCAAGGTAACACTCATTTTACATACAGTACACAGTGAAAATGACATGAATATGACAGTGGGCAAATGCATAAAGCACAGCATAATTTGAAATCACGAGTTTAAAGTTTGTCGATCGTGC
>NW_015633195.1:281073-283050 GCF_001515625.1 Sinocyclocheilus rhinocerous
TGCAAGGTTTGTGAAATTAAATTTTCATTAGCCATTCAAAGATTTGTTTAAATGATGTAAATGCGTATTTGCTGAATGCTGACAGCAAAGGAGAAAGTATTATAATGTTTGCCTTTCTATTACTAATAATATAAAAGCAATCGTTATAATAATTTTTGTATATATTTTAATTCCTTTGTTTAACAGTTCTATCGGATTACTAGACAGACTTCTATCCGTATTAGACAGAACTGTTAACGACGACAGCGAACAAGAGGGAGAATGTGAGCACTGTGTGCGCATGCGCTGCCGCTCTCAGCGCCGTCAAAATAAAAGTCTGGCACGCCGTCAAAATAAAAGCCTCGAACGCATCGGCCAAACAGAAAAACTTATTGGCCGATGCCGATATTTGAAAAATGCCAAATATCGGCCAATATATCGGCCTTGGCGATATATCGGTCGACCACTAGTTACATATACCTTTCTGCATGTCTCGTTTGATTTAAGGCCTTTCAATACAATAAAATGAGATGTGGATGGTGGAAGATTCTTTGACTGTGATCAATAAGTATCGTGAGCAAATATCGTCTCACTCTCAGGGTCCACAGCCCTCACTCTTTTCTCACATCCTCACTTTCCTCACTTTGCCTTCTTTTTCTGTCTTACCCCTCCTTTCCCATTTCACATCCTGAGCAGAGACTATCAGAGTGAAAGACACCAGGTGTTGACATACACTCCCTCTCTGTGTGTGTGTGTGTGTATGTATATATATATATATATATATATATATATATATATATATATGTGTCTATATATATACACACATATAACATAAAATAAAAACTTGAAGGCAAAACTTAAGCACCTCTGTCTAGTTTATGTCTATTAGCTTTGAGGCCTTCTGTATGCTAGTGTTTGTTTAGCTAGTGTATGCTAGTGCTTGGTTAGCAGTTTATTAGGTCATTGGAGTCATTGAAATTAATCAAAATCTGTCATCATCAAAAGTGACAGTAAAGACATGTATGATGTTACAATAGATTTATATGTAAAGAAATGCTACTCTTTTGAACATTCTATGCAGACTTTGTTAGCTTCTGTTTTACTAAAAGCAATTCATCCTATTAGTACTTCTCTTCGTGTAACGTGTATCCTCCTGTCCTCTGCCTCTTTCTATCCTCTCTACCTCTTTTGTGGTGCAGAACAATGTTTGCTGGAGTCTTAAGTGGGTGCCAGTGCTTAGTGTTCTGTCCACACAATGACTGGCTCAGACCTCTGTCACAGAAGCCAAGGACTTCATTTCTCTGTGCTGTATGTCCAGTTTGATGCCATATTATGATACAGAAGTTATTAGAGCATTTTAACTTCAAACATTCCCCAAGAACCACTGTACTTTAGAATTTGCATCATAAGGATGAATTGTATATGTTTTGTTGCCTAAATTATGGATCAAACATGTAAATGAACATAAATTCATCACATATAAACAGTTTGTCAGACTTGCTAATAAATAGCTATAGCAACGGAATACTAGTTTTCTCTCTGTTTAGTAAATAGATCCATTTGGAAAGATTTGTCCCTGTGGCTATAATGATTTGCTTTCTATGGTTTGTTTTGTGTTTTATAGCTCTCTGGAAATGGTTGTCATCCTTTATAAATGCTTATTTTTGCATTCAGCCAGTCATTATGAGGCATTTTCATGCAGTAAGTCAATAACTCTGTCATGAACTGCTTGGTCTTAATGTTGTCATTTTGCAGGGCCAGCAAAACTAAATTCTTACACAATATAATGGTTATTTCTCAAAAAATAAGCAGGGTGAACACAGGAATGTTTAAAAGTTTGTAGGACATGTTTTCCACTTTTATAATGGTTGCTATACTCCTGGTTGTAAACACAAAAGGTGCACATCATTGAAAGTGCTCTCTGAAAAAAAAAAAAGTTTACTTAATATTTTATTTTAATCTGAAAAATGTATATCATATGAAATATAAACATATATA